>NC_058130.1:144910983-144985989 GCF_016433145.1 Gracilinanus agilis
GAATGTAATGGACCTCTGTACCAGCAGCAATACAATGACCCAGGACAATTCTGAGGGATTTATGGTAAAGAAAGCTACCCACATTCAGAGGAAGGACTGCAGGAGAGGAAACATATAAGAAAAACAACTGCTTGAACGCATGGGTTGGGGTGGACATTATTGAGGGTGTGGACTCGAAACTACCACACCAATGCAACTACCAACAATTTGGAAATAGGTCTTGATCAAGGACACATGACAAAACTAGTGGAAATGTGCATCGGCCATGGGTGGGGGGAGTGCGGGGGGTGAAGGGGAAAGTAGGAGCAGGAATAATGTAACCACGTTAAAAATGAATATTAATAAATGTTTAAAAAAAAACAGAAGCAGAAAAAAAAAGTTAAAAAAAATCTATTCTTGGTTCTGTTAAAAAAAAAAAAAAGAAATATAACAAGCAAATCCTCAAAAACTTCTAAATCTGTTTCCTGAAACAGAGATTAGACATACTACCTACCTCAAAGGATTGCTGGTAAATTAAGAGTTTATGTGATATAAGACACCATATATAAATGGAAGTTACTATTATTGCACAAAAACTTTAATTTATAAAACAGGTGAAGCTAGATGGTATATCTAAAGTTCCTCCTGCTCCCTTCATTTTATAAAAGATTTCTTTATAAGTTCTTTTAAATAGTAAGTTTCCATAGGATATCTGTAGTAAAAGGAAGTCATATACTCATAGAATCCACTTGGAAATCTTAATTTTCAATGTGAGAACCAGAGTATTGAAAGGCCCAAGGAAAATTCATTCAGAATAAAGAAACAGCACAATACAGTGGAAAGAATGAAGGAAAAGAATTCAAAAGACCTGTGAGGTCAAGTCTCAGCTATTAATATTAATTTGCTATATGACTATGAATAAGCCACTTCACTTTTCTGGGCCTCAGACGCATTTGTGAAATGAAAAATTTGAACTAGATGATTTCTAATTTTCCTTGTAAGCATAAAATTCTTTGATTTTTTAAAAGTAAAAATACAACTACACGTGTTAACTATTAAGCTGTATTTAACTTTAAAAGGGCAACAGGTTGTAGGGTAAACATTTATTTGGATAAAGAGTCACAACCAGAAATCACTATTATAATAAAAGTCTCCTCCCTGACTTTAGTGCCTCATAATGTCACTATGTCCTTCCATGTTGAATCTACTAGGAAAAAGATATGAAAACATATAAGGTATACACTAAAAACATACATACACATTTAGTTATTTTAAATTCTTAATTCTATTACTATTACTCTATAACCCAATTAGAAGTAAGTAGCATTGCTAACAAAGCAATCTGAAAAGTGTTCTGGACACCAAATCCCTATTACTTTGAGCAAATGTACTTTTAAGTCCTCAAGAGAATTTTATTCACTATAGTCTATCTAAAAAGACCTGAGTACAATTCAAAGTTTATGTGCATGAAAAAGGAACACCAAGAATTTAAACAGAAACCTAACAATTGTCTCTTTCCATAATACTATATGAACCTGCAGACATTCTCACTTTTAACTTCAGAATTTGGACCAACAACTCCCTTACTCCTGAATAAACAAGTTAGGTCAAGTATTTATTACCAAGCATTTAATAACTTATGAATAGGAAGTTAAAAATCCTTGAAAATCAATACAAACTTAAAAACCTTTCTTCATAATTGTGTTCTCCTTTAAATGTAATCAATCCTCTATGCCTGCATCATATTAGAGGATCTAATGCACTTCCCATCTGAATCTACCAGATGGCACTGTTCCTTACTACCAGGTTTTTTTTTTCTTTCCATGAGAAAGACACCTAATGAGCAAAGCCCAAAAGGATGAGCTTCAACAAAGAGTCAGGCATTTTGTTCTTCACAGGTGGGCCCCCTGCAGACAAGGAGGAAGCACACCTGGCCAAGAAAATATGGATGCATAATACAAAATTCAGAGGGCAAAAAATATGAACCATCTAATATTTTCCAGACTAAAATGAATTTTTCTAGGTCCTAAAACTGTATTTCTTTAAGAAAAGAGAGGCCCTGGTTTTTCTGAACAGTTTTTTAGTGATTTGGAAACTGTGATTGGCCCCTGTGAAAAGGGGAAGGGACAAGAAGTCACCATAAAAGCAAGCCCCAAACTCCCTCAGGGAAGATTGCCTTTGAGAAGATAGTCTGAAGAGATTGTCTTCTGGAGATAGTCTTCTGACTGGGGAGTCTTCGAGGGAGCTTCACTAGAGACTATGGCTTGGATCATGGGCTTGGAGCTCAGCTTCAACTTGGACTCTGATTCCTGCACTACTTCATTGGGTGAGTGAAAGGCTGACTCCTTTCCTAGTCCTAAGAGTCACATTTCTCTACTTTATTGTTTCCTCTCCATTTTGTAAATAAATTTCTGACCTGAGATATAATAAATATTGGCAACCACATAATTTCATAAAATTATTGTCCAATCATTAAATTTAACCCTTACGAAAAAGTAGAAACTGCAGGGAGGATGAAAATGGAGAAATTGTGACATCCATCACATCCCTAAAGAGTTTAGTCAATTTAGTCGTGTTTGACTCTTTTGACCCCATTTGGAGTTTTCCTGGAAGAACACTAGAATGGTGTGCCATTTCCTTCTCCATCCATCTTACAGAAGAGGAAACTGAAGCAAATCAGTTAAGTGACTTGCCCAGAGTCATAAAAATAGTGTCTGAGGCCAGATTTGAACTCAGGAAGATGTGTCTTCCTGACTTGAGGCCTCGCACTCTTTCCATTGTACCACTTAGTTTCTCCTCCCTGAGAAGATAAAGGTCGAAATGAGCTGTGCTAGGGAAAGGAAGTATCACTTTTAATATATGTGCTGCCAAAGAAAGCACAAAAGGAGCTATCAAAGAGGGTCATCAGTTCTACAAACATCTCTGAAGAGAAGATCTCAGGCTGGTTCTTTCTCCAACATCGCCTTCGTGTTACTTGTCTATTCTGTGTAAATAGAATTAGCTCTAGTCCATTCTATAGTCAAAACTCTACCTACCTGAGATGAGGTCATTCCCACCTCCCTCAGTAGGGAGGGGAGACGAGTTACCAACACGTGACAACAAGTAACAAATCAAGAACAAGGGACTGCCCTTTGGGCAGTCCAAATCAATGTAGAGACTGCCATTTGTCCACTTGAATTAGAGGTAGACCCACGGGAAGTGACAAAAGACACTTTCTCTTTAAGTATGTTGGTTACTTCCTGTGGAGGCAGTTCCCGCCTTGAACTTGGTGCTGAAGGATCTCCTGAGACCACAGACCGCTTGCACTCTGTATTGTCATGCTGGACTAGCCTCTCCCTTCCTCTTTATTCCCAAACCTTTACCTTCCTAATTGTAAATAAACTGCCTTAACCTGATGCTGACCTGGGTCTGATTTAATTACGGAATCAATCTGAATTGTTGATTACTGGCGGCCACATTTTAAATTCATATCTATAAATTACCTAAATTCTCCCTCTTACAATTCACAGACATTCTAATATTAAATGGGTTGTTATTCAAATGTTTTAGTAAACTGAATTTTGCCTTAAACAAAATAGGCAACAATAAACTCTATAGATAGATATAAATGAAAAGTTAGAGAGCCTACCCCCTATCTAAATGTTATTACTTTTCCTAACTGGAGGATTGAGAGTGATTATGACTGAATTCATAACTTTCTGTATAAATAAACTCCCTAAGGGGGAACAATATGGACTTTAGATGCCATTATATTACCTCTAAACTTAAAATAGTTAATGATTGTAGCAGGGTGCTATAAATTGAAGACTGAGTAGAATTGGAAGAAATGAGAAACAGGGACAAAGGGACTAAAGGGTATATATAGTCAGAGGAATTTCATAGTTACAAGAAAGTTAGATCACTAGTGGGCAATAATGAGATCAAGTATACCCCTGTTATTGATAATATTGGCATTAGGTTTTAGATTACTTGTTATTCATTTATTCCTATGTTTTCATATATATATATATATATATCCATCCCTTGCCTTCTGCATTAGAATCAATACTATGTACTGGCTCCAAGGCAGAAGAGTGGTAAGGGCTAGGCAATGGGGGTTAAGTGACTTGCCCAGGGTCACACAGCTAAGAAGTATCTGAGGCCACATTTGAACCCAGGATTTCCCATCTCTAGGCCTGGCTCTCAATCCACTGAGCTAACCAGCTGCCCTGTTTTCTAATATTTTTAAGAGAAAAGGGTGGTATCTCATCAAAAGTTTAGTCTGAAACTAAATAATCATGATTTTGTTGTTCTTGTTATTAACATAGCCTATTATGTTGGTAGTTTTTCTAATATTGAACCAACTCTAAATTTCTAATACAAATCTAACGTGGTTATAGCATATAATCTTTTTTAGTTTTATTACATTTGATGACACATTCTCAAGAGAAATAATGAAAATAAGAGGAAAGGGAAGGGGTCTGGCAATACCAGTTCTCAAACTATGATACAAAGTAACAATTGTCAAAACAATTTTGTACTGATTAAGAAATAGAAAAGTCCATCAGTAAACAGATTAGGTATGCAACATACAAAAGTCTAGTGATTGATTATATAAGGACTAGAGTTACTGGGGCAAGAACTCAGTATTAAACAAAAAGTGCTGAAAAACTGGCAAGCAGTCTGACAGAAATTAGGTATAAATCAACATCCTATACCAGTGATGGGCAAACTTTTTATGAGGGGGCTAAAGGAAAGGAAATGCTCATCTGTCAGTCTGTTTCTAAGGTAACTCTTTCAAAGTTTCATTGTATTATATCCTACTCACTGTATTCATCAGATTAAGAATAATGTTGCACAGCCAGATAGAACATTTCAGGGGGCCCGCATCCAGCCTGCGGGCTGTAGTTTGCCCATCACTGTCCTATACCATATATTAAGATTAGCTCCAAAGAGATGCATGGATTACACAGAGAGGGTGATATCATAGACAAATTACAGGAATAAGAATGATTATGGAAATAGTTGATGACCAAAAAAAGGGATACAGGAGATCACAAAAAATGGACAATTTTGGTTAAAATAATTTAAAAGTTTTTGCACAAACAAACCAATGCAGTCAAATTATAAGGGAAATAAGTAACATGGGGGGAGAAAAAAATATTTGCAGTGAGTTTGTCTAATAAGGATCTCATCATCAAGATATGTATGGAACGGATTCAAATTTATAAAAATAAGAGCTACTCCCTAATTGATAGTCAAAAGATACGAACATAAAGTTTTCAAAGAAAAAAGTCAAGCTAATCACTAACTACAAAAGTGAAAATTAAAGCAACCATGAAATTCTACCTTGAACTTAAAGTTTGGCAATGTGAAAGAGAATTTAAACTCTGTTTATTTTAACTTAATCAATCGAGAACCAGGAGTTCCCCCACCTTTCACACTTAGTTAGTCCTAAAAGACCACAAGCCCTGCCCCACCACTTGAGCCAAGTGCTAAGCAAATTGGAAAACTATGATTGGTTCCTGAGATGTGATAGACCAGCCCATAGTGAAAGGAACTAGAAACCAGAGAGATAGGATGTGATGTGGAAAAGACTGCTTATAAAAGCCAGCCAAGGGCATTTTGATTCATTCTGCTGCCTTGGTGGCTCTTTTTGAGGGAGGACTTCTACGTTAGTGTCTCTGCATTGGAAGTTGGCTGCCTTGGTGGCTCTTGCTGAAAGAAGGACTCTTATGTGTGGCACTTCTTCTGCATTGGACTTCTGCATTGGAGAGTCTGTGTTGGTGGCTCAAAGAGTTTAGCTTTGGTGACTCGCTTGGGTTGAGGAGACACTGGCTGGCCTTTTAGCTCTTCTCCTGTCTTCGGTGGGACGCTCTCTTTGGTGAGGCACTCAGATCTGGACTAGTTAATTTAGGTAGGCAATATCTTCTACCTCTTTCCTATATTTCCCCCTTTACAATCTCTACCTTGTAATAAAGCTACTAAAGCCACTAAAAGTCTTTTGCTTTAAGAGTTAATTATTATAAATGGAAACCATTACAACCTTTTATAACTCTCAATTTGATCAAAACCAATTTTAACTCTTATAGCAAAGATGACAAGAAAAAAGAAAATGGCAACATAGAAAGAGTAGTGAAAAAAGCAGGCAAATTAATACAAAGTCAGAGGAGCTGTGAATTAGTCCAGGCACTCTGGGAACCATGCCCCAAAAGTTACTAAATTGCGAATACACTTTTGATTTAGCAATACCACTATTATTAGGTCTATATCCAAAGAGATCAAAGAAAGAGGAAAAAGACTTATATACAAATATCTTGTAGGAGGGAAAAGAACTAGAAACTAAGGGAGTACCTCTCAATTGGGAAAGGCTGAATAATTATGGTATGTCAATACTACTAATGGGCCAATTTCAAGATACCAACCATGATTCCAAAGGAAGGATAAGGAGGCATACTACCTAGAATGGTTAGTATAGAATGTTATTTAGATACAGAAAGAAGATATATATTTTTTATTATGACCAATGTGACAATTTGTTTTGCTTGACTATGTATATTCATTGCAAGAGTTTTCTTTTTCTTTTCAATGTTTGGGGTATTTGGGTGAGGAGAGAAAATAAGATTTTGGTTATAATTTTAAAAAGACATCAGAACTCATCATCAATGCAATGATCAACACTGGCTCCAGAGTACTAGTGGTAAAACATATGTTATCAGTCATAGTCAATATGTCAGTTCATTTTGCTTAATTATACTTGTTTAAAATGAGAAAGCATTCTATTTGGGATGGGGAGGGAAGGTCATTAGGAAGTAACAGTTAAGAAGTTAAAGACAAAATCATTAATATGTCTAGTTAAAATGGAAACATGAAAATTTCCGGTCAACCCAAGTCCCCCCAAAAAAACACTACAGCAAAGATATAAAAGGGGAACCAGAGAAAAAGCGATCAGTAAAATCAAAGGGAACTACCATTAAGATTCCTCATTCAGTCCAGAACTACACAAGAAGATAGCCCAAAACCTTGTAGAGCTCTAAGCAGTGTTGCAATGGAACAGGGGTGTGAAGCCAGACTAATAAAAAGCTTTGGGGAATTAGCCATGCTTCTAGCCCAGCACCCTCACAGTTCATCCTGGAAAGCAATTCCCATGGAGATGAAGCCTACCAATTGTTCCTGCAGGAACTGTAGCCACAGCTACCAACAACCCAAAAAAGTTCTTGCCACTAAGCCCATAGCATTGTCAAATGGTTTATTAACATAAGAAACTGAGAGTAGCTAACAGTAAAAAAGAAGCACTAACATCTGTTTTGCCACTACACCCTAAGGACCATAGGTTTTTTTCCATCTGATGTGCAACCAACACCTGCAAGTTGCAAACCTGAATATTAACCTCATTAGGAGATAAACCATTCAGAAGCAAGGACTTCTCTTTTACTTGTATCCTCAGTGCTTCTCACAGAGTAAGCATTTAATATATGCTTCATTCACTCATTCATTCACTCAATGAGTCACTGGTAAAGAGACAGCAGCCTGGAGGATCTCCAACATGACCTATCAGAGCTAAGGTGGAGTGGAAGGCTGGTAGGTCACTGTTCAGGGAGATAAGGCCAGAAAGTGTATTCATGCCTTGTGCGCCCTCCCAAAGCCCTAACTCAGCACTCTTTGGGGAGTCTCAAGTGTTTGCTTGGCCAGGAAGATACCACACAGTGTCTGAGCAGTGACATCAAGGGGCTTTCCAAGAGTTTCAGACCACTACAGGACTCCACACCAGGTTGGGAGCCTGTCACAACTACAGAAGGAGATGGAATTCCTGATTAAGATTGCCCAAGAAGAGACAGGACTAAGGTTTGGATCTCATGTTTGCCTTGAACCAACAAGACAAAGAAACAGAAGCCAGAGACTACAGTACAGGGCAAGGCTTGGTTCTAGCCACTTTAATTTAGACTTGTTGCACAGTACCAGACTAGAGAGGAAAGGATCTGGAAAGGACTGACACTGGCACAAAATTTCAATCCAGAACTGTGTCAGAGAGAAGAATAGAGAAAAACTCTGAATACAATGAAGAAATATTATGGGATAAAAGAAGTCCAAGGAAGGGAAATTATTTAATGGAAATAAGTAAGTTAACTTAGGCTGAGAAATTTTGTTTTAAGCCTCCAATGACTAATATTTGTTAGATTAGTTGTTTTTCTTCAAGTGGTAGTTTTAAATTGATGTCAGGCAGACATCAGAGTCTGGATATTAGCCAGAACCACAAAAACCTACTACAGGCCCAGATAACAGCCTACTCCAGGGTCATAACTAGGACAGACTCCTTACTCTCCAATTTGGAAATCTGAATATCTATGTTCATTCAAGAAGCAGTACTGATTAACAGACCTTTGCCATCTCAGAGAGAGATGTGCATAGTCTCTGGCTGGACAGAGAGGAAATCTTGTCTTGAGGACATGTAGGAGAACTTACTGGGATCTTTAGGATCAAATTGGTGGTTTGTTCTTTTAGACAGGAGTTGATACTTATATTGTTAAGTAATCTAAATAAAGTTTTAATGCATTCCCTGACAACAGCATCTTATTAGTGTTCTATCCGCCCTAATTAGCATATGTAACAGCAAGTCAGTTTACATGGGCAACATGTAAATCTACTTTTTAGTTTCTCCATAAACATTAAGAAATATTTCTCTGATCTAAAGGCCCTTTCTAGGCTTGTTCCTTAGGTGGGTTAGGTCAAGGAAATGGGAGAAAATATACATTTATATAGCATATTATGTGCCAGGCATTGTACTAAGTGCTCTCATTTGACTCTCTCAGTAATCCAGGGAGGTAGGTGTTATTATTATCCCCATTTTACAGATGAGGAAACTGAGGCAAACAGATTAAATGACATGAGCAGTATAATATAGCTAGTAAGTGTCTGAGGCCAGATCTGAACTCTGGTTTTCTTGACTCCAGCCTATGTTCTATCTCCTGTGCAACAGCTGCCTGGAAGCACAAGGGAAAAAAGGTCTTTCTTAAGGAAACAATAAGAATGGAAATCAAACTATGTGTAAATATAATAATAGTTTGTCTGGGTAGGACTCTGGCCTTTCCTATCCCCTGAAGCAAGTAAGCTAGTGATGGTGAACCTTTTAGAGATAAGAGTGCTGGAGTCTGTCCCCACCCTCAGACCAAGTACTGTTCCCCCCTCCCCCACACACGGGAGGGAGAAAGCACTCCTACTGGGCTGCTGGGCAGAGGAGCAGGTGAAGTGAGTAATGTCCTCAATGAGTGCAGAGAAGGGAAGGAACAACTCCACTAGAGTCCCTCTGCTTTTCTAATAATGAACTCTGGGGCAGGGAAGAAGGAGGGAGGGAGGAAGGGTGGTCGGGTACCCAGAGAGTGCTCTGTGTGCCATCTTTGGCACCTGTGCCATAGGTTCACCATCACTAAATTAAGTGATCACTCACCTAAAAGCAGTGCCCCCTTCTCAATTCAGAAAGGATTTATTGATCAAAGGAAAGAGGTCCCTCTGATTACTCAGCAGAACAGAAGAGTAGACTAATAAATAAAGTAGTGATTATTGTTCTGGAATGTTAAACACCAAACTATATTTTACCCTATTCCAACCTTTTATTCAAGATTCTTAAAAATGTTACCTCAGATCATCTTGGGACAGATCATGATTGAAGACATTGGAAGGGACAGACTATGCTGCTTTGGCCAACTCTATGCTAGAGATGCTGGGATATTAGAAAGATATCAAATAAAATGGTTTCTGGCAAACTTATACCTAAAAAACCAGTATACTTTTCTTCCACAGAAGTAACATAACCTACCCAGAATAGAGTAACTTCCCTAATAAGTACAAGAACAGTCTCAGAAAAATAGAATGTATTTGCCACACCAACAATCTTAGGGGAAAAAAAAAGAAGTTTGGTGACTGTAGAGAAAAGAAACTCCACATTGAAAACTGGGAATGTGTCACAGAATAAATCCAGAGTTTTCAATTAAAAGAAAAAAATACTATGAACAAAGAGAGAAAAAAGTTCATTTCTCAGGGACGTGCAGTCAGGATTGCAGAAGACTGTGTTCCAGTTATTAAAAAACGGAGGACTTCTTGGAAAACGAGAGTCTCCCCCCATCTCAAAAGACTTATAATCAAGAATAGTATATCTGAAAAACTGAATGTAATTCTATAGGGGAATAAGTGGATTTTTAGGTAATTCAAATAATTTTCAGATAATTCAAGTAAAACCAATGAAATATAAATAACGAAAGCAATGGAAAGCTTGAAAGATAAATACACTAAGCAGCAAAAGGAATAGATGTGACTTCCTGGTTAAGATGGCGGCAGAGTAAAAAGCAGCTGCTTAACCTCTCCTAACCGAAACATATAGGACTCCTTAGGAAGACATAAAAAACAAATCTAGAGGATTGAAGGGACCCCACAACAGGATGCAGCATTGGAGGTACGTGGAATTGGAGCATTTCCATGCTATAAAGGGCTGAAACAGCTCTCACTAAAATGCGAGGTGAGCAACCCCCTCCCACCACCACCACCTACAATGCCAAAGCCAGCGCAAAAGAGTCAGAGTGAATTTCAGGCACCCATTAAGTCCTTAGCAGCTACCTGGGGTCACCAGGGCCTGCTCCTGAGAGCAGCAAGACTTAAGACCCCAAGAGGCTAAAGAAAGCACACGGACTTTGAACACAGACCTTGAGCGTAGACACGAGTGCGGGCGAGGATGCAAGCCCAGACACGGATCCTGAGCTCAGGCGAGGACTCGGATCTTGAGCTCAGGTACGGACCTTGAGCGGGGACCCAGTACAGAGGGGTGTATAACTGTGGAAGCAGCTCCCTGGGCAGAGGAACAAGCAAGGGGACCACCAGGAGGCTTGACCCTGAGAACAACTAGACCTGAGACCTCAGGAGCCTAAAGAGCACAGACAGACCCTGAGTGTGAGGATAAACCTGAGGGTACAGGGCTAACAATGGCAAGCCAGAGACAAGAACCCCAAAAGAGAAAGATCATCAAGAAGAAATCTGTAACACTTGACAACTTCTACACAAATAAAATCCAGACAACAGAGCAAACAGCAGAGAACAAACAAGTAATCATATCCAAACCTTCCCAAAATAATGAAAACTGGCCACAAGCTATTGAAGAGTTCAAATCTGAGATGATGAGAAAGATGGAAGAGATCTGGCAAGAAAATAACAGTTTAAAAGGCAGACTTTTGCAATTAGAAAGTGAGGCTCAGAAATCAAATGAACTAAAAAGCAAACTGAACACCAGAAATGACCAGATTGAAAAGGACAACCAGTCCCTAAAGGCTAGAATTGAGCAATTAGAAGCTAATGATCTCTCAAGACAGCAAGAACAAATAAAACAAAGTCAAAAGACTGATAAAATAGAAGGAAACATGAAATATCTCAATGAGAAAGTGACAGACCAAGAAAACAGGTCTAGAAGAGACAATATGAGAATCATTGGTCTTCGTGAAAAAGCAGAAATTAATAGAAATTTGGACTCCATACTAAAAGAAATTATTCAGCAAAATTGCCCTTAAGTTCTACAACAAAAGGGCAATACAGACATTGAAAGAATCCATAGATCACCCTCTACACTGGACCCAGAAATGACAACCCCCAGGAATATAATAGACAAACTCAAGAGCTTCCAAGTAAAAGAAAAAATTTTACAAGAAGCCAGAAAGAGACAATTCAGATATCAAGGAGCACCAATCAGGATCACACAGGATCTGGCAGCCTCCACACTAAACGACCGCAAGGCTTGGAATATGATATTCAGAAAGGCAAGAGAACTGGGTCTACAACCAAGGCTCATCTACCCATCAAAACTAACTATATACTTCCAGAGGAAAGTTTGGGCATTCAACAAGATAGAAGATTTCCAAGTATTTGCACAGAAAAGACCAGGACTAAATAGAAAGTTTGATATCCAACCACAAAAATCAAGAGAAACATGAAAAGGTAAATAAGAAACATAGGGGAAAGAAAGAAAACTCGTATTTTTTAAATTTGCCTCTTTAAGGGCTTCAATATGATCTAATTATTGGTATTCCTATGTGGAGAAATGTTATGTATAATTCTCTGTAAGGAACTCTAATCACTATTATAGTATTCACTATTATAGTAATTAGAAGAATTATTCATAGGGAGAGGTTGGAATACTAAATGGTCTAAGATGATATAGGGGTGGGAAAGAGGGAGGTGAATAGTAGAGGACACCAAGAGAAACTTGAATGAATAAGAAAAATAGGATATTCTATTACACACAAAGAGGGCATGGGAAGGAGAAGGGATGAATACTATTATAAGAAGGAGAGGAAGAGAGCATTAAGAGATAATATTTAAACCTTACTCTAAGTGTAATTAACCCTGAGAGGGAAGAGTAGCTTTATCCATTGGGATATAAAACTCTATCTAACCCTACTGAAAAAGTCAGAAGGGATAAACCAAGGAGAGCAGGGGAGTAGGGAGGTCATAAAAGGGAGGGGAGAAGAAGGGGGAGGGAATTCATTAGGCCTTAAAAATAGAAAGAGGGGAATAATAAGGGAAGGGGTAGAAAGTGAAGTAAATCAAGGGAGGGGACAAGTGTTACTGGCTTAAAGCAAACCACTGGTTTAAAAGGAAATATTGTAAGAATAAGGGGTAGAACTAAGAGAGGATACCAAAATGTCAGCGAATACACAACTGATGATTGTAACTCTGAATGTGAATGGGATGAACTCGCCCATATAAAGGAAGCAAATAGCAGAGTGGATTAGAAACTAAAATCCTACCATATGTTGTCTACAAGAAACACATATGAGGCGGGTGGACATAACACAGGTTTAAGGTAAAGGGCTTGAGCAAAATCCTTTCGGCCTCAAATGAGAAAAAGAAGGCAGGAGTGGCAATTATGATTTCTGATAAAGCCAAAGTAAAAATAGATATGATTAAAAAAGACAGGGAAGGTCATTACATCCTGATTAAAGGCAGTATGAACAATGAGGAAATAACACTGCTCAATATGTACGTACCAAGTGGCATAGCATCCAAATTCATAAAGGAGAAACTGGCAGATCTCAAGAAGGAAATAAATAGTAAAACCATACTAGTGGGAGATCTAAATATTCCTCTTTCAGATCTAGATAAATCAAAACAAAAAATAAATAAAAAAGAGGTAAGAGAGATGAATGAAGTCCTAGAAAAATTAGATTTAATAGATATGTGGAGAAAAATAAATAGGAACAAAAAGGAATACACTTTCTTTTCAGCTGCACGTGGTACATTCACAAAGACTGACCACGTAATAGGGCACAGAAACATTGCAAACAAATGCAAAAGAGGATAAATAATAAATGTAACCATCTCAGATCATAATGCCATAAAAATAATTAGTAAGGGCACCTGGACAGGCAAATCAAAAACTAATTGGAAATTAAATAATATGATTCTCCAAAATCAATTTGTCAAAGAAGAAATCATAGAAACAACCAACAATTTCTAATCCCAATACTATACAAATTATTTGATATGATAAGCAAAGAAGGAGTCCTACCAAATTCTTTCTATGACACAAATATGGTACTGATTCCAAAGCCAGGGAGATCAAAAACAGAGAAAGAAAACTATAGACCAATCTCCCTAATGAACATAGATGCAAAAATTTTAAATAGAATATTAGCAAAGAGACTCCAGCAAGTAATTACGAAGGTCATCCACCATGACCAGGTGGGATTTATACCAGGAATGCAAGGATGGTTCAACATTAGGAAAACCATCCACATAATTGACTATATCAACAATCTAACAAACAAAAATCACATGATTATCTCAACAGATGCTGAAAAAGCCTTTGACAAAATACAACACCCATTCCTATTGAAAACCCTGGAAAGTATAGGAAAAGAAGGACCTTTCCTAACAATAATAAACACTATATACCTAAAACCATCAACAAGCATCATATGCAATGGGAATAAATTAGAAGCCTTTCCAATAAGATCAGTTGTGAAACAAGGATGCTCATTATCTCCTCTATTATTTAACATTGTACTAGAAACACTAGCAGTAGCAATTAGAGAAGAAAAAGAAATTGAAGGTATCAAAATAGGCAATGAGGAGACTAAGCTATCACTCTTTGCAGATGATATGATGGTCTACTTAAAAAATGCTAGAGAATCAACTATGAAACTTGTAGAAATAATCAACAACTTTAGCAAAGTTGCAGGATACAAAATAAATGCACATAACTCATCAGCATTTCTATATATTTTCAACACATCACAGCAGCAAGAAGTAGAAAGAGAAACACCATTTAAAATCACCCTAGACAATATAAAATACTTAGGAATCTATCTACCAAAACAAACACAGGAATTATACGAAAACAACTACAAAACACTTTCCAAACAATTAAAACTACATCTAAACAATTGGAAAAATATTGATTGTTCATGGGTAGGACGAGCTAACATAATAAAAATGACCATTCTACCCAAATTAATTTACCTATTTAGCACCATACCTATCAAACTACCAAAAAAACTTCTTTACTGAATTAGGAAAAACTATAACAAAGTTCACCTGGAATAACAAAAGATCAAGAATATCAAGGGAAATAATGAAAAAAAATGTGAAGGAAGGAGGCCTAGCAGTACCAGACATTAAACTATAATTTATATATAGCAGCAGTCATCAAAACGGTATGGTATTGGCTAAGAAACAGAAGGGAGGATCAGTGGAATGTAAGTGACATCAGCAAGACAGTGTATGATAAACACAAAGAGCCCAACTTTTGGGACATGAATCCACTATTTGACAAAAACTGCTGGGAAATTTGGAAAATAATATGGGAGAGATTAGGTTTAGATCAACATCTCACACCCTACACCAAGATAAATTCAGAATGGGTGAACGACTTGAATATAAAGAGGGAAACTATAAATAAGTTAAGTGAACATAGAATAGTTTACTTGTCAGATCTCTGGGAAAGGAAAGATTTTAAAACCAAGCAAGAGTTAGAGAAAATTACAAAATGTAAATTAAATGATTTTGATTATATCAAACTAAAAAGCTTTTGTACAAACAAAAACAATGTAGACAAAATCAGAAGGGAAACAACAAATTGGGAAAAAATCTTTATAACAAAAAACTCTGACAGAGGTCTAATTACTCAAATATACAAGGAGTTAAACCAATTGTATAAAAAATCAAGCCATTCCCCAATTGATAAATGGGCAAGAGACAAGAATAGGCAATTTTCAGATAAAGAAATCAAAAGTATCAATAAGCACATGACAAACAAAGTGTTCCAAATCTCTAATAATTAGAGAAATGCAAATCAAAACAACTCTGAGGTATCATCTCACACTTAGCAGATTGGCTAAAATGAAAGAAGGGGAGAGTAATGAATGCTGGAGGGGATGTGGCAAAACTGGGAAATTAATGCATTGCTGGTGGAGTTGTGAACTGATCCAACTATTCTGGCTGGCAATTTGGAACTATGCTCAAAGAGCTATAAAAGAATGCCTGCCCTTTGATCCAACCATACCATTACTGGGTTTGTACCCCAAAGAGATCATCGATAAACAGACTTGCATGAAAATATTTATAGCCGCGCTTTTTGTGGTGGCAAAAAACTGGAAAATGAGGGTATGCCCTTCAATTGGGGAATGGCTGAACAAATTGTGGTATATGCTGGTGATGGAATACTATTGTGCTCAAAAGAATAATAAACTGGAGGAATTCCATGCGAACTGGAATGACCTCCAGGAACTGATGCAAAGTGAAAAGAGCAGAGCTAGAAGAACACTGTACACAGAGACTGATATACTGTGGTAAAATCAAATGTAATGGACCTCTGTACCAGCAGCAATACAGTGACCCAGGACAATTCTGAGGGATCTATGGTAAAGAAAGCTACCCACATTCAGAGGAAGGACTGCAGGAGAGGAAACATAAGAAAAACAACTGCTTGAACACATGGATTGAGATGGACATCATTGTGGATGTAGACTCGAAACTACCACACCAATGCAACTATCAACAATTTGGAAATAGGTCTTGATCAATGACACATGTTAAAACCAGTGGAACTACACATCAGCCATGGGGGGTGGGAGGAAGTAAGAGCAGGAATTATGTAACTATGTTAACTTTTCTAAAAAATAAATATTAATAAATGTCTAAAAAAAAGGAATAGATGTTTCAACTGATACAAAAAAAATTTATATTGAAATAAAAATTTTCATCCTACTATTAATCTTTTCTTTGCCTTATGAAAAAAAAAAGAACACTCTGTTGAAGCAGCTTGATCCTCTGAAATATTCTTGAGTTAAGCAACTGGAAGGGGCTAAATGCTGATTATTAAATTAGAGCTTATGTATCAAAAAAAGCTTACATATCTAAATAGAGAATATAAATGTCTCTTCAAAAATCAAGTTATGGTTATAAAGAAAGACAACAGAACTTGGGGTAGCTTTTTTCTGTTCTTTAAAAAGAAAGCAAATGAAGGGGGAAAAGAAATACACTAGGCAAGAAACATACAAGTGATATGTAGTAGGGGTGAGGGCATTTACTATTTCTCATCATTGAGATTTATCAGAATAAAAGTATGAAAACATAATGAAGGGGGTGGGGGAAATGGGATTCTCTTAACTGAACCAGAAAAAGGATATAATAAAAATATGGTTTGGTGTAGAAATAATTACACAGGGTGGAGAGATAGGGAAGTGGGAAATGGGAAAGTGAAACAAACCAGTCTAATAGGCAGGTCATAAGGTACCTCCTTCTTCCCCCATCTTATGAAAAAGAGAAATAATGAGTGAAAGAGGAAAAATTAGTGATCTGGGTCTTGATATTAATTATTGACCTTCACAGTTATTAGTCGTTTTGTTAATTTATTTGTTGACTCAAAATGTCATTAAGCCTCTAAAAGTCTATACCTTTTGCTTATGCTCCTGAGAGTCATTATTTTTACTATGTTATGGGCTATAAAACATATGTTTGATACTTCTGCTTTTTACATTTATTTATAATTTCTCTGTGGCAGCATTGATTTTTTCAAAGATGTCACATGGTGCTAAGAAATATGTATATCTTTTAATGCTCCCATTCATGAGACACATCATAAATCTTTTAGCTCTAAATTCTCCAACAGTTTTTCAGTTCTATAGTTTTCCTTTTATTTTTCTTTTGGTTAAATTGTCTAGCTCAAAGAAAGGATTATTAAAAGCTGCTTCTACTATGGTGTTATAATATAATTCAATTTCATTTATAAATGGATAATGCTAAGGCATTTGGTACATATTTATATTGTTACTGGTTCACTACATAAGGTTTCCCCAAGGATAACAAAATTTCTACTTTTAAAAGTAGAAATTTTGTTATCCTTGGTGATATATATATATATATATGACTATAATTCCTGTTTTTCTGGAATTGTCTAAATCTTGGTAAAATTTTTTCCAGGCTCTGTTATGATTCTCTGGGGATCTTTGCTTTTTTTAGATGTGTTTCTAGTAAGCAACAGATTGTTAGCATTTATTTTTGTATCCATTCCACTAAAACCTTTTATTTTATTGGATTGCTTAATCCATTTACATCTAAAGTGATCAAGGTAAGCTTTATGTTTTCCTCAAACTGTTTATTTAATGTTTTTTTGTCCAATTTTTTCCTTTTCTTTTTAAGTCAATACTCATTCTCTGCAATTATTTTTGCTTAAATTATTTTAATGCAATTCTTCTAACAATGTAGTAGCATAGTACTGCTTTCTCCATCGTGACTATCCACTTTCTAGTTAGATTTTAATTACTTTTTTCCCTTACTTATATTTCTTCTTTTTTGTCTTTTGTCTTTTCCCTCTCAATTAATTAAAAATCTCTTCCTATCCTTCCCTCAAATTTCTTATACTTATTGGATTTGGCTTTTTCTGTGCCTTTTTCTAAGAAGTCTTTCTTTGCTTTTTCTTTTCATTAATTTTCTTCACTACTATGTTGTTTACAGAAATAAAATGTTGTTTACAGAGATAAAAACAAAAAATCTAAATTGATAAAAATTTTCTTTGGAAAAAAACAGGGAAATTTTAGATAGTAACCTGATTCACAAAATGAGGGAGCAGAAATGAATCAATATAACAATTTTAAATACTACTATAACCACCACTACAAAATCACTTGGTCCTTGAGTTACTATGGGTTGAAAAACTCATTTTCTTGTGACCAACATGGTGAAGAAACTCTCAGTACTTAGGCTGGTGTTCAAAGAATCTGGTCTCTTACTAGACCCACATTCCCTTCCAAAACCTATTCTTCATTAGTAGCAGGACCTCAAATCCCTCTAACCTTCTGTACTCTCCCAGTAATCACTCTTGCCATAAATCTTCTTTCTTCCCTTCCCAATTTCAATCCTATCACTGTTCAAACTTACACTATCCTTTAATGCCAAAACCCTTGCTCCTTTGTTCTTTATCAATATTCATGCCTAGCCAAACTCCAACTCTGAATTCAATGTCATTATCTTTTTGTTCATTCTTATTTACATTTGGCTGAACAGAGACACAGGAAATCATACCAGAAAAACAACTTTGAAAAACTTGAGAGCTCTGATCAATACAATGACAAACCATGACTCTTAAGGACCAAAGATGAAACAAATGTGATAGAGAAAATACAAAAAACCAATATGGGAATTTGTTTTTCTAGGCAATGCATATTTATTACAAGGGTTTTCCTTTTTTAAAAAAATGTTTAATAAGGGAAGTGAGAAATAAATGCTTGTAAAAAAAATTTTAAAGGGGAAAGAGAAAAGAGTAAAAGGAATACATTAAATTAGAAAGAAGGAAAGAAGTAGTGTAACTAGCTATATCTCATGAATGAGGTACATAAGTATACAAACATGGAGGAAGGGGTGGGGAAAGCAGGCATCAAATTTAACTTCATTCTTATCTGAAAAGGAAAAAGGAAGATCAAATGCACACAAACAGTTTGGTAAAGAAATACATCAAACTCAACTGGTAAACAATCAGGGATGAGGGTGTTATTGAGAGGAAGGATTATCAGAGAAGGGAGCAAAACAACCTTACTAATCTTGAAAGGGGCACTAAAACAGGGGCGGGGGGAAAGAGAGAGAGCCAAGAACTAGAATCTAAGAGGGTGCCCATCAATTGGGGAATGGCTGACACAAACTGTAATAAATTAATGTAAAAGAATATTACTGAACTATAACAAATGATGAAAGATTATTTCAGATTTCTGGGCAGTATTAAAGTAATACAGAGTGAAATGAGCAGAATCATGAGAAAAATTTATGCAAGAAAAACTATACTGTAAGGAAAAAATAGCTTTGAAAAGCTTAAAAATTCTGATCAATGCAATAACTAACCATATTCTCTATGATGTAGCACATTATACATACCTTCTGACAGAGAGATGATGGACTTGGGGTGTAGAAAGAGACATATACGTTTGGACATAGTCACAACATGGATTCATTTTGTTTGACTATGTATTTTCTTTTTTTGTTTTGTTTCCTATTTTTTAAAGTAGAGAGAGGATCATTAAAAATACTGATGTCCCCAATTTGGAACTATGCCCAAAGAGCTCTAAAAGACTGCCTGCCCTTCGATCCAACCATACCATTACTGGGTTTGTACCCCAAAGAGACCATAGATAAAAAGACTTGCACGAAAATATTTATAGCTGTGCTTTTTGTGGTGGCAAAAATACTGGAAAACAAGGGTATGCCCTTCAATTGGGGAATGGCTGAACAAATTGTGGTATATGCTGGTGATGAAATACTATTGTGCTCAAAAGAATAATAAACTGGAGGAATTCCATGTGGACTGGAATGACCTCCAGGAACTGATGCAGAGTGAAAGGAGCAGAGCCAGAAGAACATTGTACACAAAAACTGATACACTGTGGTAAATCAAATGTAATGGACTTCTATACTAGCAGCAATGGCCCAGGACAATTCTGAGGGATTTATGGAAAAGAACGCTCTCCACATTCAGAGGAAGAACTACAGGAGTAGAATCACAGAAGAAAAACGAGTGCTCGAATACATGGGTTGATGTGGACATGATTGGGATTGTAGACTAGAAACAACCACACCAATGCAACTATCAATAATATGGAAATAAGTCTTGAGCGATGACACATGTTAAAACCAGTGGAAATGTGCATCGGCTATGGCGGGGGGGGGGGGGGGGTCTGAATGGAGGTTGAAGGGGAAAGTAAAAACATGAATCATATAACCATGGAAATTTTTTCTAAAAAATAAAATATTAAAAAAAATACTGATGCCCCCCCCAAAGGGTCATTAAAAAAATAAACAGAAACAGGGTAGTTTTGAATGGAATGTGTATAACATTAAATGTATTTTTAAAAAAATCAAATGGTGTTGAAATGGAGAGTCATAGTTTTATATAGTCCCATTTTGTATTCTATTGTATATATAGAAATGCTTTTTTGATATTTAAATTAAAAATTGAAAATTTTTTTTAAGTTAACTTGACAAATACAAGGTGGATACAGCATGGTTAGTTAGATAGCAGTTTATAGAAGTGTGCCAGCTTATATCAGCTCTGAGAGCCGATCATTACATTTTCAATATAAGCATTTACACTTTAGAAGTCAACACATGCTACATACTCTGCAGAGCTTTATTTATTGCCCTGTGGATTGAATGGACTTGAGAAAGTAATGGAGAAAATGTTAATAATACAAATTAAATGTAAAGGTATGTGGAGAGCCAATTGTTAAACATTTACTAGCATACTATTAGCAGTTGGTTTTTTTTAAACTCATAGCTCTTTATGATTCCACAGTGTGAGTTGGCAATCAAAAATGCTAATAAAACTTCGAGCTGTATTGTGAGGTATTCAAGCTCAGGACTACGTGATTTCACTATATTCTACCATGTTTAGACCACATCAGGAAAATTTTAGTTCAATTCTGGGAGGACACTGACAAGCTGGAGAGATTCAGAGGAAGGCAACCAAGTTTGTAAAGGGTCTCAAAAACGTAAAGCATAAGGAGGAGAAAAGTTAGAGAAAGCATGAATACTATATATAAGTATTTAAAAAGCAGTCATATGAAAGAGGTATTCAACTTGCTCTACTCTATTCCGAAGTAGAAAACTAAGAATAACATATAAAAGTTGCATAGAGACAAATTTAGGCTTGATGTCAAGAAGACTGTCCTGACAATTTGAGATACACAAAAGAGGAACTGGTATTGGGTATTCCTGCACTGGATTAAGCAAAAAGCGATCACTTTGTAAAGGTATCCTTATTCAAGTACATTAATTAGCTAGAATTCCCACTAAAGATCTTACTGGTACCAGAACTTTAACAAAATCAAAATGGAATGGAACTTAGAAAACTAGATAAAATACCAAACAAAATACAGCTGGAGGAGCAAAAAAAATCACTGGAAATAAAAAGGAAGAATGAAGAATACCAAACTTTCAAACCTCAAACTATATTATAAAGGAGTAATTATAAAAATTATTCAGTACTGTTTAGGAATATAGAATCCATAGAACAGTCAAAATTTACAAACATTAAAAACAATCAAACAATAACCCAGTATTTGATAAAACCCTAGAACATAAATACCTGGGTAAAAACTCCTTATTTGATAAGAACTAGAAAAGACACCTTTCATATATCTATTGATAGTTCTTAACCAAACACAAGATAGGAGCAATGACGAAAGATAAAATAGTAATCAAAATTATTATAAAATTAAAAAATTTTGTTCATGAACAAAATTAATGCAAATAGAATAAGAAGGGAAACTGTTCAATGGGAAAAAATCTTTGTATCAAATATATGTAAATGCCTAATATCTAAAATACATAAAGAATAGATACAAATAAGATCAAAAACCATTCTCTAATAAATAAGTAGTCAGAGGATATGAACAAATAGTTCCCAAAAGAATCATAAACTATTAACAATCATATAAAAGACTGCTTCAGGTAATAAAAAGAAAAATCAAAACAACTCTTAGATTTCACCACATTGCTAGCAAATTAGCAAATATGACAAAAGTTCAAAATAATTCTTGCTGGGGGAACTATGAAAAGCCAGGGACACTGTTCAGGGAGCTGTGAATTGGTATACAACCACTCTAAGCACCAATTTGGAATTATTCTAAGAGAATTACTAAACTGTCGATACCTTTTAACCATTGTCAAGTATATGACCCAAAGAGATCAAAGACCTATATGTACCCAAACACATATTAGAACACTTTTTGTATTAGCAAAGAACCAAAACCAAAATAAATGCCGTTTGATTCAGAGATTGCTGAATAAACTGTAATACATGAATGTAATGGAATATTAACATGTAAGAAGAAAAAATGAATATGAAAAATTCAGAAAAGTACAGGAAAACTAAAATGAACTGATGTAAGTCATCAGAACCAACAACACAATATAAATAATGACTATAAAAATGAGTTTCAGAGAGGCAGTGCCTACTATGTGCAAGAACTGTGCTAAGCATTTTGCTATTCATTAATGAAATATGCATAAATCATGTTAAATGTAAAAAGAAAGAGAAATGCTTCAAACATGTATTCTCCTTCTTCTCTGTGAAGGATCTATGAGAGAATGTGAACAAGAATCACAGAATGAAAAGGCAGAAATGATTTAGATCTATATAGAAGAATATTATGTTCACACTGATGGGCAATCAAATTGTATAAGTATGCGAGGCAAGAAAAGTTCTACTTTTGTCACTAATTAGCTATGTTGTCTTAAATAAGTCAATTAACCTTTGTTTCCTTATCTAAAAATAGGAAAACTGGATTTGACTCAAATTAGTTCAAGGACATTCAGTTACCTACTATGTTTAAGTTAACCATGCTTGAACTCTAAGGTTCTGAGTTCTAAGGTCCTATATTCCCAGAGACTTATTAACTTAGAACAAAAAAGGCAAGATGTCTACTCTCTGAAATTAATAAGTAAACTATCTCCACTGGCTATAATGTATCATGTCTTCCTCTATGATCTTTTTATAGATATTACCATTAAAAGTACTAAAAGGAAAGGAGAGATGATTTCTCTAATTCTATAGGACTTAGTATTTAAAAGGAAATACCTGGATTGTAATGGTGCCTTTTTCACTGTCTGTCTGCAAGTGAATCTCCATTTCTGGCAAAGTTTGGCCTTCTGACATCAACTTATGGCGCAATTTTTCCAGTGCATCACTACTATTGGAGATCAATTCTCGTATAAATACCTATTGAAAGAGAGATGATGGAAGTAAACTGTAGTAAAAACCATAATATTGGTTAGAATTAGAATTTTGAACCTCAGAATTCCTTTTCTCAGGCTCCCATGTTCCTTCTCACATTACATGCTAACATAGGGAGGATATAAGTTTTGTGTAGCTCCGCCCTCGCTCTTTTTTACCCCTGATCATGGCTGGGAAAGCAGGCTTTATGCCAGGCAGGATAATCTTACATAAATGGGTTTACTTTTTGTTAGATAATTAGGTTTGAACTTCTACTTCTTTTAGTTCATTTTCTTCCTACTTCAAGTGATTATTAATAAACTTTATAAAATATAATATTTGGAGTTATTGGATATTAATTTTAATCTTACAATAGTTAGCTACAATTAAAACCATTCCAGGATTGTGAATGACAATCACAGCAGGCTTGGCTCTTTGGACTTAAGGGCTTTCTTGATTTTTTAACTAGAAAGAGATTTCTCAAGGCAGTTCCATGAAACCTTTTCTTCAGGAGGGACAAAAAGGGAATCTTTTCTGAATTTATAAAATTTAAAGATATGGAATTATCATATAAATTTCTTAAGTCAAAGTCTCAAGGCAAATGCTAACATAATTTTTTTTATCGTAGCATATCTCTTCTACAGCATTTAGGAAAAAGATTCTCTGCTTCTTTTTCAAATACTGATTATCAGATTATATTTCTATAAAACTGAGATCAATTATATTCTACAAATATATGGAGGACCTCACTATAAAATCCATTCTTAGGGGCAATGAAAACAAATTATAGATCTCACCTTCCAGACAAATATATACCATACAAAATTACATGCAATACCCAGATTGTGTGATTTAATCTCAAGCAGAAGTACCTAAAATGGTGTTTACACAATAGTATTTCTTTTGATAGTATTTCTTCCCTTCCTTTCTCTTCCCTTTCTTCCTTCCTTCCTTTTTTCCATCAAATCTATCAATCTATATATCTATGTATCTATGTCTGACCCTCCTATTTTACTCTTCTCTGTAACCCTCAATGCTCAATTATCTCTGTATAGTAGTAACTGGTTATATACACATATATTTATGACTTTTCTATTCTTTCTTTCTCAAGTATTCTATATCTCCTCTGAAATTTCTGAACTCAAGAGAGCATGCTCCTTGGAAATAAAGTACAAAGTAGGTATGCCACAAAGATGGCTCACTACCTGATTTTTAAGCAATTGCCTCATATTTCCAAATGTGGGGTACTTAGGTAAGCACAATGAACACCAAGAACAGATCTACAATGGAATTTTTTTTATTTTTTTTTTCTTAAAACCCTTACCTTCCGTCTTGGAATCAATACTGTGTATTGGCTCCAAGGCAGAAGAGTGGTAAGGGTAGACAATGGGGGTCAAGTGACTTGCCCAGGGTCACACAGCTGGGAAGTGACTGAGGCCAGATTTGAACCTAGGACCTCCCGTCTCTAGGCCTGACTCTCATTCCACTGAGCTACCCACCTGCCCCTACAATGGAATTTTAAATACACTTTAGACTTAAATTAACACAACTCCTTATCAACCCCATTCAACATATGCAGAATTTATTGATTTAAATTGACAATAAAATAAAATTGATTTTCAGGGTCAACCTTGACAAAAGGACCAGATGAGTATATTTATCTGAGAAACTAGAAACAGATTTCTGTTAAAAGGATTCTCTAGGAGTTTAGAACAGGGCCTGCCCAGAGTTCAATACATTCTCATAGCTAGCATATACCTGGTATTCCTCAGAATTATATAAAAATACAATTTTGCCAACAGAAACAATGTCAGCACTGGGAGTGATTAACAGGTACCATACCTCCTTCTCTGAGTACAAGGACCGAGCAACAATGTCCAAAAGCTTCTTTGTCTCAGCCTGGAACTCGTGTTTTGAGACAGAACCTAGTAATTAATGACATACACAACCACTAAGCTCTAATTTCTGTTTTCCTGAAAGGACATATAAAAATAACTGGAGAGGGAGTAACTTTTAATGATTTTTGTTATTTTTTTTTTTTAAAGTGAATTGGTTTGAAGGAAGTCAACATATTAAAAGAATACGCAAAATAAATCTATTTCCTACTTTCACCAATGGACTCAAGCTTTCTAAAGCTCCTTTTCATAATAGGGTAAAAAAGAAACTTAGTCTATAGCTAGGTCCCAATTACTGCAAATAACCCATTCCCCTAAAGTGGATGCATTATTTGAATTCACATTGTATATTTCCACTGGGTAGCATGGGACCCAATAAAATATTTCATATATTGAAAACTTCAAATAATGTGAATTAAGATACATTTTTTAAATGATTGTACCACTGAACACATGCTTTAAAAAATTCCATTAGTATCAATTTGGCAATTACTTTAAGACTATGGAATTGGTCTTAGATATTCCTTTCATAGGCTTCATACATAATAGCACAATTACCTGTCAATCACTAGAAATTTTTTACATTTGATTATCAGCCCCTAGACTATATCTAAGAAACTGCATCTATCTTCATCCCTTTTCTATCTCACACCCTCTGTTTTAACCTTGACACTGAAAATCAGAAATGGATACTTAAATAATAGCCATGAAGAAAATCTTTATAAAGTTTCTAAATCTCTAGAGAATAAAAGATATAATTTAATAAATGAATCCTTGGAGAAACTCAGACAGTAACCTCCAAGTTTACTTCTAACCTCTAAAGACCATTAGTAAAATCATCATTAAGGGGATGATGCCAGATCCCCTAGTTTTACAGGCAGCCACCAGAGGGTGTGAGACACACATTAGGATGAAAGCCAGAAGTCCTTGCTGTGCAGAGATGGCACATTATTTTTGGTGGGAAAATGAGAATACCCATGTATCTAAGGTTTGCTATATTTGAAGCGAATTGATAAGCTCTATCACCTAAATGTTTCTATCATCTCAACTATTTCCTACTGCTGAGCCCAACAGCAACACCCAAACCAATTCCTGTTCAATACCCTGTACAGTCTCTGTGCTGCTGATGATAGTATGCAATGGCTCTTCTTTTTTATCTTCAGCTGCTTGCGTACTATATTTCTGTCCACCACAGATGTTAGTAACAGCCATGTTCCACATAGGGCTCACAATCTCAGTATTTCTCCACAAATATGGAGAGAGTCTTCCTGGAAAAAAAAATTCAAATTGATTGGGAAATAATAATAGTATTTATATAGCATACTAAAGTTTTCAAAGTGCTTTAACTGTTAACTTCTTATCTCCATAACAACCCTATGAAGTAAGTGATATTTTCATCTCCATTTTATAGATAAGGAACCTGAACATAAAGAGGTAGTAACTTCTCAAGGCTCACATAGCTAAGAAAATATCTGAAGTAGAATTCAAACTCAGGTCTTCCTGACTTCAAGTTCTGAGTTGAATCCAAGGCTTCACCCATTGCCCAACTAAGAAATATGAACAGGTTAGTGTATTGTAAGTAATGTCCTCTGACAGAAAAAGATATGGATTTTTCTAAAGCTGCCAATTTTTCAAAAGTGCCTATAATCCTACAAGGAATGAATATAGTAACAATTCAAAGTATTCCTATGTTTTCTTTAAGTGTATTATTCTGGTTATCCTCCCTTTTACATTTCAAAAACTTCAATGCAGTCCAAGATCTTGAGGAAGTTTCACAAAACACAATTCATTTATACCTTGGGTCTCTAGACTTCTAGTGGAACCTGTCCATGGACTGCTACACTGATTTTCCTCATCTGTTCAACAATCCTTTCAATTCAATATGCATTTATTAAATATCTTCTGACAAATAAAAGGGCTAGGTGCTAGGGCTATAAAGATTAAAAAAACAACACCTTTCAGGAAGAAATTTTCATTTGGCTGGAAAGGAAACAACATGTACAAAGATAAGTAAATACAGAGTAAATGCAAGAGAAAGAAAGAACTAATAGCAATGGGAAAGAGAGGAGGTTCAGAAAAAAGCTCCCAGTATGATATGGCACATAAACTTTGCTTTGAAGGAAACTAGGGATTCTTTGAGGCAGAGAAAAGGAGAAGTACATGTGAGGCATAGTAGATGACCCATGCAAAGGCATGAAGGAGGGAGACTGAATATCCTGTAATAGAAAGAGGTAGAAAGTAGAAAGGGAGTCTTTACTGAAAGAGTATGCAAAGGACAGTGATATGAAATAAGACTGGAAAGGTAAGTGGAAGCTCTAAATGTCCTTTATTAAATAATTCCTATGTAGAGAGCAATGTGTATCTCAATAAAAGTTAGATTATCAATGAGTGAAGGAAGTACAGAGAAAAGAACAAAAGAACACAGAGAAAGAGAGAGAGACAAGGCAGTGACCTTGCCTTCCTGGAATTAACCATTTAGCAGAGATAAGACAGGTATATAAATAAAATAAAAATTAAAACATGTGCATAAGATACCAAGAAGACCAATTCCTTTGGCTGGAAGCCTAAGTATCATTCTTTAAGTTTTTGTTCATTTTTTAAATTAAAACTATCCCCCCTGCAAATTTTTCAAATATTAACTTTTTTCCCCTCCTACCTTCCACTCTACAAAACCCTTATAAACAAATAAGTATGCTAAACAAAATTAATTCATGCCCAAAAATGTGTCTAATTTTGCATATTAATATATCACTTCTCTGGCAAGAGGTGGGCCAATCATCAGTCTTCTAGAATTAACACTGATCAAATTACAGCATAAATTGTTCTCCTGGTTCTACTTACTTCACTTGGCATCAATATATACACGTTTCTCTGGAATTAAAATATAAAATCTGAGGGAGCTAAGAAGCTCAGTGGATGGAGTGCCAGGCCTGGAGATAAGAGGTCCTAGATTCAAATATGGCCTCAGATACTTCCTAGCTGTGCGACCCAGGGCAAGTCACTTATTCCAACTGCCTAGCCCTTCATTCTTCTGCCTTGGAACTGATACTCAGTATAGATTCTAAGACAGGAGTTAAGGGTTAAAAGAAAAACACAATGGTATTCCATTACATTCATACTCTATAATTTGTTCATCCATTCCCCAAATGATGGGTATCTTTGTCACCACTTAAAGGACTGCTATATTTTTTGCACATAACAGACTATTTCTTTTTTTAATCTCTTAGGGATATTCCTGAGTCAAAGCGATTCTGAACATTAACCTTTAAAGAGCCATTCTAGCCATTTGGTTTTAATCAGAACTTTATGATGTACTTCATTCTTACTTAGAAAGTTAAGATGGCAAAGTCAATCAAGGCTAAATTTCAATGGATTCAATTAGAAAAAAAAAAGTTGAACAAGACATGCACTGGAAGAACACTATAGCAAAAGAGCAATCTGATAATCCAGGAACCAGGCTATAATTTCTGAAAGGGAATTATAAAGGCTAAAGGATGGTCAAGAAAGCATTCAATTTAAGAAGCATTTATTAAGGATCCACTATATAAAGGCACTGTGCTAAGTAGACCCTGGAGATAAAAAAACATAAACAAAAGTCCCCAGCTTCAAAGAGTTCATATTCGGTTTCAAATAAAGGAACTGTAACACTTTTGTGCTTCAAAATCCAACAGTTTCAAATATACCCACATAAAGAAAAGTCAATTCTTTAGGCAATTATACATGGATTATTTCAAAATCCTCCTAACTAGTTTTCCCATCTTTTACCCTTCGTTCCCAAATATATATTTTATATGTTAGTGACGGATGAGTGTTCCAACATAAATTTCACTGTCAATCTCTGGATTGCTAAGAAACCAATGTGGTTGTTTTCTTATTGTCTCTCAGACCAAATCTAAATATCTCATTCTGGCACAGAAAGCCTTTTATCAACTTGTCCAATCTTTATTCTTCCATACCAGTGCTGTTGGTCTGCTACTGTTCTTCAAGAAGTCTTACTTATCTTCACTTGTTCACATACTGTCTGTCCCTGAAGCCTGAAAAGTTCATTCAACTATGACTGCTTCTCCTTAGGGATGTATGAGGTGTTCAGGGAAGACTAGAACCTCTGGCATGAGAGCCTGCTAAGCCCTTTTCGGGGCTGCTTTCCTTCTTTGGTGTCCACCTGGCACCCAGCTCTCATCATGGCTCCAAGAAGCTATAGCATCCTTAGCAGCCACACCCCAGCAAACTGTCCTGGCAGGTTTAACCAGATTGAAGAAAATCAACATGTCTCAATTCCATTAGTGAGGTAGCAGGGTGTCTACCCTAGGTATGTGGAGACATCCCCTGTGAAAGGGGCAGATAAGAACAATTTGTTCTAGTGGTCATGAAGGAACCATGGTCTTCCTGACTTCAAGTTCTGAGTTTAGACCTTAAAGCTTGGTTACCTATTGAAAAAGCCAAAGTTATCTACTGCATCCTGAGCCATCACTAGTCATCTTGACTTTTGCTTGCCATTGAATTTTGAGAACTATGGAAAAGAGTAAGGCTGACAACTTTGTGCAACTCTGTCTCATTTAAATCCAATTCTTGCACAAATCAAGGTATCACCCTATGTCATTGGTCCTTTTCAAAAATGAAGAACAAACCCACCCCACCCCAGCACCAGCAGAGTGTTAAACACAGAACTGGTACTTTGCCAAAGTCTGTTGACTTTCTAGCCCAAACAAGGTTTAAACAGCAAAAAGGGGAAAAGCTGCCAGTTATTCATTCTGTTTATAAGTAATTCATGCTTCACTTCCATTGAAGAACATTTAGTTAATACTGTTTCTTCAAAGTCATATTCTTTCTAGCTTTGCTCTTCTTCTAATTGTTGTTCTTTCAAAAAAAACGCAAACTCTTTCAGGGACCTTTAAACACTCTTCTGACTTTCATCTTCCTTAACTAAGGTTAGTCCCTTGTCTTCCTCTCAGCCTCTCTTCCCTCCATTAAATGAAATCAGAAGGGTGGAGGGGAAAACATAAGTTCCATAGCAAATAGAAAAATCCAATGAATGAGATGCCAAAATTTTGGGCTTCCCTTTTCATCAAATCAAAATTCAAAGCAGAACCCAAAATTGGGAAAAGGAAAGAGGTAAAGAATACAATCCATAGTGGTTTCCAAAAAAGATTTCTATATATCCCAGTACAATTCCAAGGTTATAATAATTAGAAATCTCTTAGTGATCAACTAGATTTCAGGTAAATAAAGATATCTAGAATTATTTAAGTCTCAAATAGATAATGCAATACTATTTAAACCAGATACTAAATATGTTATCTACATTGCTTCTTCCTTTGCCTCTCTCCCCCAGTACCTCAAAGGAAAAACCACAAACCTCAATGACAGATTATAATGTTCTAGTGTTAAATTATTAGATGGTTTAGGTCACACAAAATAGGAAGCATTAAGAGACAGAATATGCCACAAAAACAAAAAAGGCCCAGGGAAAAGGACAATGCTAAAGATTTCGCTCCAACCCAAATCCTACCTATCCTACAAAGCTCGGCTCAAAACTTTTCTTCCTTTGTGAAATCTACCTATCCTGGCTTCGCATTTCTCTTAATTTACAGGATACACCTGAAACTTAACTCTTGTATTTCTTGTATTGCTATATTTAACTTTTCACATATTCATGAACTCTTATCTTCCCAACCAGATTAGAAATTCTTGAAACTCTCTTCAATCACCAATGATTTAACTGCCAAATCTAATGGCCTTTTCATAGTCCCCATCCATCCTTCCATCCTTCCTTCCTTCCCTCTCTCTCTCACAAACACACACGCACACAGTGTCCAAGAGTTTAATTATCATGTCTATACCAGATGATTAACATTTCCAACTGGATATTTCTGAAACTCATTATGTCCAAAACAGAACTTATCTTTCCCCTCAAAGTCACCTCTTCACTAAACTTTCCTAATTTCTGTGGAAGGCACCACCATTTGTCTAGTCTCTCAGGCTCATAACCCCTGTATCACATAATCAGTTACTAAGTACTGCCATTTCAATCTACAAAACATCCCATCTACTCAAATAACTACCTCTTCAGTTTAAGCTCTCAATCAGTTCTAGCTTATGTTGTAATAATCTCCTAATTAGTACCCCTGCCTCAAAGTCTCTCCCACTCTAGTTCAATCTCCTCGCTGCTGCTTAAATTATTATCACTACCCTGTTCGATAAATTCTTGTCACTGTTAGAATAAAATGCAAACTCCTCTGTTTAGCTTTTAAAGGCATTCACAACTTATCCCCAACCTATTCTTCAGGCCTCATCACACATTACTCCTTTACCCAAACTTGCAATCCAGTCAAACTCATCTATCTGTCTTGCCAAATCTCAGTGTCTTTGCACTGGCTCTCTCCCAAGAATGTAATATTCACATTCTTCATAAAATCCCTCTGTTTCTTTTTTTTTAATCTTTTTTTTTAAACCCTTAACTTCTGTGTATTGGCTCCTAGGTGGAAGAGTGGTAAGGGTGGGCAATAGGGGTCGAGTGACTTGCCCAGGGTCACACAGTTGGGAAGTGTCTGAGGGTCAGATTTGAACCTAGGACCTCCCGTCTCTAGGCCTGACTCTCAATCCACTGAGCTACCCAGCTGCCCCAAATCCCTCTGTTTCTTAATGACACAGCTCAAGTACCACCTTATACATGAAGCTTTTATGATCTCCCTCCAACTATCTTGTATTTATTCAATTTATGTTTATTCTGTATGCTTATATACATAGTGTGTCCTTTTAATATAAGCTCCTTGTAAACAGGAATTGCTTTTTTCTTTGTGCCTAGGACAGAACAGGAGCTTATCAAATGCTCTGTTAATGATTAACATGAAAACTCATATTCTTAATTAAATGAATTAAATGAAGCAAAGCTCATCTGAAACAGATATTTAAAGTGCAAGAATCTCTTCCCCCTCCTCTGCAACAACATTAATCAATCATTATGTATTGAGAAAGCATTTACTGTGTGCTGGGCACAATGCTAAGCAGTAAGGATACAAAGACAAAAAACAAAATAGTCCCTGCCTTCAAGGAACTTACTATTCTAATGGAAGAGACATGTAAATACACAGATCAAAAAGTGTTACCCGTAACAATGTAGAAGCATATTTTAAAAAATTTTTAGTCCATCTGTGAATATTAACAAATATATTTCTAGTACAAAGTGGGCTAGACTTTTTCCCTTTGTGAAAGTATATAAAAGATCAAGAACAAAAGTTAAGGCTCAGAGAAAATGGCCTAAGGATCAGAGTCAAACTTAAAATAAAAATACTTCCTCTCCAGAGAGGATTCTGTTCTAAAGAGTACCAGATTAACTCAAACTCTTGATTATTTCAAGTGAACTTCTGAGGGGAGTGATCAGTGATGAATGAACCTGAAAATGTAATATTGACGCCTTATGTTTTATCATATTGTGACCTGTTCTTTGTTCAAGATTCCTATGTCTTGTTAGAATATGTGACTAAGGGCATGAAAATACTCATCTGATACTCATCTGATTTGTACCTCTCCTTTCTTTCTGAACTAAGAAAGGATTTAATTTAAAATAATGATAAATTAACAAAAATAGTTTCTGGCAAACATGTCTAAAAAAAGAATACAGCATAATTTTTTTTTCTTCAACAAAGGGAAGGCTCTAGCAACAAGGGGGTGGGTAGATGGAGGGGTTCAGGAAAGGCCTCATGTAGAAGCCACTTAGGTGGCTATAAGGAAATTAGACTGGAAAAGAGATAAACTGAAGACAGAAGACACATTAGGAATCTATTGTAGTACTACAGGTAAGGAGGTGATGAAGGCCTAAATTTGTATAGGTGGCTATAGGAGTGGAGAGAAATGGTTATATCCAAGAGTTTAATGACATTACAAAATTATAAGATTTGGCAACTGTATATAATATAGAGAGTAAAAGAAGTCAAGGATAACACCAAGATTATATACCTGGGTGACTGGAAGGATGATAGTACAGAAGAGAGGTGAGATTTGAAGGAAAGAGGAGTATTTACAAAAACAAAAATGAAAGTTTCTGCCATCAAGTAGCTTGGGTTCTATCAGGGAAAACATGTACATATAAGTAACTAGTAAATATAAAGTAAACTAAACATGGGAGTGAGAGGCCTTACAACTAGGACCAGGAAAGGCTTCAAAAGTAGATAGAGACATGAGAGGAACTTTGAGGGAATTTAGGAATTAGAAGAGGGGAGGGTTGGTCATCTCTGACAAATAATCAGTGAAAGCTCCATCTTAGTAACTCCAGTAAGAAGGGAAGTTTTTCCTTATACAAAGTCAAAATCTGAATTACAACGGAACTACAACCACTAGTTCCTGTATATGACAATCCTTTGAATACTTGAAGATGACTTATCTTGTACCACCTAAGTTTTTTCTTCTCAGAGCTAAAAATTTCCAGTTTTTTCCTGGCATCAAGCCTAAATTTGGGGGATGAAGCTAAGATGGCAGAGTGAGAGAAAACATTTTTTCCCAGTGCAAGTCCACTACAATTTATATCTCTACATGCTTTTTATCAACTCCAACTGTTTCCTCATTTGAAAACTTTTACTTGTTTTGCCTCTCAATTGAATAATTTTTCCTCCCCCATTCTCTAGAACAGGGGTCGGCAACATATGGCTCTCCAGCCCTATCTGGCTCTTTTGAGGGCCAGATATGGCTCTTTCTGCAGGAGCCATAAAGTCAATTTTTTTCAGGCGCTGTTACAGGAGCGTGTACTGTGAGCACTGTATGGCTCTCACGAAATTACATTTTAAAAAATGTGGCATTTATGGCTCTCACGGCCAAAAAGGTTGCCGACCCCTGCTCTAGAATATTCCTTTAGCCTTCTTTTTCCTTGAAGGTCATCAAAACATAATAAAATTACCACAAGGCCCTCTCTCTTATTTAGTTCCATAATCCCTGACATCATTAGGATTCTGAGAGGCAACATCAATCATCCCTCGCATTAGAATGTAAACACTTCATTCCAATTGCTCATCTATTTTTACCATTTATACTTCTCTTTACTCCTGTCTTTGTATTTCAAGGCTTCTGCCCAGCTCTAAACTTTTCATCAGTGATGCTATAAGGCCTTTATGTCATTAAAAATTCATTTCCCCCATATCACTAATATTTTTCTAGGTAAGTTATTAGTTACAAGACTTTATCTTTTACATTTTGGATATTATATTTCAAGCTCTCCACTCCTTCATTGTTTGTTACTCAGTCATTTCAACTGTGTCCTATCCTGTGACCCCATTTGGGGTTTTGTTGGCAGAGACTACTACAGTGGTTTGCCATTTCCTTCTCTATCTCATTTTATAGATGAGTAAACTGAGGCCAGCAGGGATAAGTGACTTGCCCAGATTACACGACTAGTGTTTGGGACCAGATTGGAACACAGGAACATGAGTCTTCCTAACTTGACTGTAGGACTAGCACTTAATCCACTATGATACTTAGCTACCCAACTCCTTCAAGGTAGTAGCTGCTAAATTATTGTATGAACCTCACCATACGTCCTTAGTACTTGAACTCATTGTCTCTGGCTGCATATTTTTATTTGACCTGGTAGCTCTGGATTTTGGTCAGGATGGTTCTTGGGAGTTTTCATTTAGAGGTTTCTTTTAGGAAGTGACAGAGATTCTATTTTCACTTGGCCTTGGCCTCTGGTTCAAATAGGTTTGTGCAATTTTGTTTCACTATTTCTTTTCAATGATATCCAGGCTCTTTTTATTGGGCATGGATTTCAGCTAATTCAGTAATTCTTAAATTCTCTCTCTCTACCCCCTCCCTCTCTCCTCTATCTCTCCCCTTGACATGTTTTCCAAATCAATTGTTTTTGTTATAAGATACCTTACATTAAATTTTTCCCCTTCTTTATTTCATTAATTTGTTTTTAAAATTAAATATAAACAAAAAATCTTAATATTCATTTTTTTTTTAATTCTGAGTTCCAAATTCTCTCCTTCCTCCTTGGGAAGGCAAGCAATTTGATATATACACATAAAGTCATGCAAAACATTTCCATACTAGCAAAAGAAAATACAGACTCAAAAAAGCCCACAAGAATAATAAAGAAAAATATAAAAGTATGCTTCAATCTATATTTAGACCCTATTGGTTCTTTCTCTATAGATGGACAGCATTTTTTCAACCCAAGTCCTTAGAATTATCTTAGATCATCAGAATAGTTAAGTCATTCAGTTAATTATTGGATTGCTGTTAGTGTATACAATGTTCTGGTTCTGCTCAATTCACTTTGTAGCAGTTCATACAAGTCTTTCCAGGTTTTTCTGAGTATTCTGGATGTCATTTCTTATACCACAAGAGTATTCCATCACAATTAAATACTGCAACTTGTTCAGACATCCCTCAATTGATGAGCATTCCTTCAATTTCCAACCCTTTGACACCACAAAGAACTGCTATATTTTTGCACATATATAGCTCCCTTTCATTTTTCTTTTGATTTCTTTGGGATATAGACCTACTGGCATTTACTGGGTCAGAGTGTATGCAGTTTTATGATCCTTGGGTATAGTTCCAAATTGCTCTCTAGTATAGTTGGATCAAACCATAACTCTATGTATTAGTGTCTCAATTTTCCCACATCCTCTCTAACATGTCATTTTCCATAATATTATCCAATCTTATAGATATAAGGTGGTACTCCATAGTTGTTTAGTTTGTATTTATTTAATCAAGAGTGATTTAAATCATTTTTTCCATTAAGTATAGAAAGCTTTGATTTCTTCTGAAAACTGCTTGATCATAGCTTTTGACCACTTACAGTAATTTATTTCTAAGTGGTTTAACTTTCAAGGTGTTATTTAGTTAAGGTTTTGTACCTCTTGTGCTAAAATGTTAATTCTCTTTTCTTTTCTAATTCTTTGCTTTACCAATTTCATTTCATTAATAATTTTGAACTAAAATTTCTTATTTCACTTATGCTTAGGAGTTGTAGTTTACCTTTTCTCCAAGCTGTTTTTGTTATTTTTTCTTTTTCTCTGAGGCTTTCTTTATAGGTGTTTATTTTTCTATTCTAGATTTAACTGTTGGGCATCTTTCTAGCTTTATTTACCAGACTGAGATTTTTCAGAATAAGTTTCTGTGCACTTTTGGTAGGACTATTCTAGTTTTGTTTTGTCTGGGGTTCTATTGCTATATTCTTCAGGTAATGAGCGCTGGGTTCTTCAAAAAAATCACCCTTTTTTGAAGGGTGTCACTTCAGTCAAGAAGTTACAAATTTTCAGTAAGCTTCGTGTCAGATCAAGATCAGTCTGATCCCTATCCTTCAAGGCTTTCTGGGTTCTAGACCACAGTTTGTATCTAGGCAACACAGGTTATGACAGTATTCTAGTATAGAGTAGTTGGCTCCATTAACCACCAGCTAGCTAAAAGGCTCAGCAGATTCATAGATATTACACTGCTGGCCTAGCCCTGTTCTGGTCCAAGGTTTAAATGCCCCAACCTATTCTGGAAATATTATTTGTTTAATGCTTTTCTCAAACCAGGTCTCAACCTTGGGGGTAATTCTACCATACTGGCCACTCTGAGAGGTCCCACACTATTGATAGGGTCAAAGACTGAGTCTTTGGTCTACACCTCTCCACAATTTTTGCCCTGGTTACTTACATAAAAGTCAGATATGCGATCTTGGGCTAGAAAGATGCCTCACTCTGGCTATTTCTTAGATTTCCTACTCACTATTTGGTCTGATAGTTTTTACTTAAGTAAAGGAAGTAGGGTTGTACTGATTTCTCCTACATGGACAGCTTGGATGATTATTTAAATATTCTTAATACACCCCAAAAATATTCAATTTCATCCACATTTTTGAAAATTCTGCAGATACCCATTGGATAATAAACATCATCTGACCGTATATTTAGTGCTGGAAGAGAAATGAGAAGCCATCTGATTCAACCCCTTCATTTTACAGAGAAAAAAAGAGGACCAGAAATGAGAAAAGATTTGCTAAAGGTCATAGAGAGGTTAAGATTTGAATGTAGGTTTTCTGACTCTAGTGTTCTTTATATTATACCACATGACAATCAAGGAGGTCCAGGAGTAGAAATAAAGTCAGACTAAAAGAAATCATTTCCTACTAAAAAAAAATGTTGAAATGGTGGTTTTATTAGCTTTATTTATACAATATGAAAAATATAAATTACAAACTAAAGACAAGATCATGTTAGTGAATAATTCTGCTTTTAAAATCAAAGTACAGAAAAATTATATGGGCTTAGAAAACATGTACCGAATGGGAAAGTCAACTCTAGATAAATAGACTGATAGACTAAGAAACAGGATTGTTCCAGAACTACAAAAATTCCCAAATGGAGATTGAATACTGCAAAAAATATCTGATGTTGGTTTGAAAATAGATCAGTAAGAATATATTAGATATGTAAAGTAAAGAAGATGAAAAAAACAGTAGCTTCAAAGTTCAATGAACCACAAAACTCCAATTACTGGGGCAAGGATCTACTATTTAATAAAATTTCTGGGAAAGCTGGAAAGCAGTTAGGCAGAAATTAGATTTAGACCAACACCATATCGCAATAATGGACATAGGACATAGGAGTTAGATATAAAAGGTCACATCAAAACAAATTAGAGGATCAAAGAAAGATACCTTTAGCAATTATGGATAAGGAATTATTGACCAAATAAGGGAAGAAAGGATCACAGGAAATTAAATGGACAATACATAAAAATTTAAAACTTATGCACAAACAAATTTTGCAATTAAATTAGAAGAGAAACAGTTAACTGGGGGAAAAATCTTTGCATTAAATTTCTCTGATAAAGATTATAAGATATATAAAGTACTGATTCAAATATATAAAAAACAAGAGCCATTTCCCAAAAGAAAAATGGTCAGAGGCTATGACCAGGTAAATCTCAAAGGAAAAAACCCAAACTATCAAAAAGTCCTTTAAAAATTATTCCTAATCAGGGGCAGCTGGGTAGCTCAGTGGATTGAGAGCCAGGCCTAGAGACAGGAGGTCCTAGGTTCAAATCCGGCCTCAGATACTTCCCAGCTGTGTGACCCTGGGTAAGTCACTTGACCCCCATTGCCTACCCTTACCACTCTTCCACCTATAAGTCAACACAGAGAAGTTAAGGGTTTAAAAAAATTTAAAAAAAATTATTCCTAACCAATAATAAAGTGTAAATTAAAACAATTTGAGTTTTATTTTAAAGAGTAGGAAACTGAAGTCAGGTACATTAAATGGCAGATATGGGATTCATTTCAGGGTCTCCTGACTCCAAATTCAATCCTTCTTTCATGGTAACTTAATGCTTTAGTTATTATTGGTTTAATTAATGGTTTGGATTTATGCACCACTTTAATTCTAATTTTAAAAAACCATCCCTTTGGGATTTGTCATTAAGTTTTATTACTTTTCATTTTTTAATCTCTTAAATTCAAAGGTCCTAGATGACAAATGCTTGATGTTTAACAGAACTTATATGAGTGAAAGTAACTATGATGAATTTTTATTTTTCATGACCATTTTCTGTAGCAACATGTGAATTTCTACATACTTGAATATGTAATAATCACAATTTCTACAACATAAAGTTATGATAATTGTGTTTATGTTTCTGGAATTCTGTGTTTGGAAGACATGCTGAAATTCACCTTTGACACTGACTCATTCTTATCTTCATTCAACTCTTGTTCAAAACCCATAGTTACATAAACTTCATAAAGACTCCCCCAGAACCCCCCCCCAACAATTTGAGGTTCCACATTTCCTTCATCAAAGATTAGCAAAGATAATGAAAAAGGAAAAGGTCAACTGTTGGAAGGGCTTCAGGAAAACAAGCACACTAATACACTATTGGTGTTGCTGTGATTATGCCCAGCCTTTCTGGAAAGCAATTTGGAACTATGATCAAAAATCATTAAACTATGCATACCCTTTGACCCAATGACACCACTACTAGGTTTCTATATAAGAGAGACTGACATTGAGTAATAGGATTTAAATGTACAAAAATATTTATAATAGCTCTTTTTGTAGTGTCAAAGAACTGGAAATTAAGAGGATGTCCATCAACTGGGAAATAGCTGAACAAATTACAATAGGCAAATGTTCTAAAATACCAGACCATAAGAAATGATCAAAGGAACAAATTCAGAGAAATCTGGGAATATCTATATCAAGTGATGCAGACTGAAATGAGCAGAACCAATGAGAACCATGTACATGATAAGAATGTGGAAAAAATAACTTAAAAGATTTTAAAACAGAGCAATCAAATTCCCTTTCCAGAAGAAAGTAAATGTTGTTCATGCTCCTGATACTGAACTTAAATGGTCAGATATTTTCAGAGAATCACTGTCAAAGTTTGTTTTGGCTATGCATACAAGGGTTTGTTGTTGTTGAATCAATGTTAATAAAGGAGGGAAGGGAAGGGAAAGAGAGAAAAATGGCTTTTAGGGTTGCCAAAAGAAAAGTCACTGAAATATTTTAAGTGTCAGAATGAAGCCACCAGCAAATAAATAGGACAGGCTTTAGTTATATGTTGACTTTATTACATACTTAAAAAGGAAAAGGAAGATGGAGATAAGAGATTTGTAGTTTCATACATAATTTTCTTCTGTTCTATGTACAGAATATGAAAATGTTATTTCATGTTTAAATTTAGAATTTAAAATTTTTCTTAATCTATGGATTAAGGGGTAGATTTGAAAAAAACAAACAAACCAGACCGTCAAAAGTATGCTTAATACCTAATGTGCTCAAAGTATGACTTCATAAGGAATTAAAAGAATATATCAAAATCTTCCACACTGAATATCAAATCACATAAAACAAGGGACTGCAGCAAGACACATTACATATTAAAAGTTCTTTAAAGAAGTAAAAGTTGTAAGATTTATTGTATATATTAAGAAACTTACTTTAATTTGTCACAGTTAATTCATATAACTGTAGAATTACCCAAACTTTCTCCAGTTTTCACAATTTCTGCCTATGGTATCACCTATGCACCTTACTTCTAATATTGGAAAAGCTGATGATTTAACTCTCCCCAATCTCTCATACCCAACTAATATCATTTCTCCCTGCCCACTTCACTACCACCCTTATGGAGGCAATTATCAACTACTTAATCTATTGCATTCTGATAGTCTCCGCTTCCCTTTGCCAAGATTCTTCATGGTAGATTAATTTTATTCATTATGTAGTTGTTTTCCTCTGCCTATAACTTTTAAATCGCTCCCTATTGACCACTAGCTAATTTTCAAATTCCTTAACCTGGCTTTCAAAGTTTTCCTACTTTATTTCCCACTACTCACCTCAACGAGATAACCTCCACTCAAAACTAAAATGTCCATATTCATCCTTAACTTCAGACCCGAGTTCTCTTCACCTTGTCTTCTCTTCCAGACCCTTTAGTAATTCCAACTCAAAGCCACTTTTCACAAGGGTCTCCAATCCCCACAAGTTTCTCATAACACTTTACACTTTCGCCTTTCTAATACTCGTGTCATATCATAGGTCCTGCTGGTGTCCTCCCTTCATTAGACTTTAAATATCACGAAAACAGGAGCTCTCTTAAAATTTTTTTAACTTCCTCCAGCTTCTCCCATATAGACCGCGTTTAAGAAACTTCCCTTATTCGAAATATCCAACTTTTTTTTTTGAAGCGCCCACTAAATAATAATAGGGCCGAATCCCAAGACCGGAAACAACATGTGACCCTTAAAGAAACACGTTTGTTGTCTCCAATTAACATCTTCCAGGGCCAGCCCCACTTCAGAAATTCCACGTGAGCTGTCTCTGGCCCGGTGGCCCGACTCCTCAGAGGCCGGTCGCGAATCCTCCCCAGCCCCACTCTCCCCTTCCCCCACCCCGCGGCGGTCCGCGCTTCACTTCTTCCTCCCAGGAGGCCGAGGAAGCGGCTGGGGGCGAGAGTCGCCACCCCTGCCGGCTCCTTACCTCCGGCGACAGCCCGCAGCCCCGGCTCCCTTGACCCGAGCAGGGGCCGTAGGTGTCGGCCCCCGAGCAGCAGCAGTGCCCGGAGCTCCCGCGCCATGTCCGACTCCCGAGAAACGACTTCCCCACTGTGAACTGTTGTATGGGGTCGAAGAATGACCAGAAAAGGGACCACGAGTGAGCTAAAGACAAGCCTAGGAGACTGAGAACGAGGTAGCAACCGGGGACTTCACAAGGCGCGTGGCGAGGACCGTTGACGTCACCTGGAGCGACCAGGCTGTTCAGACCATTTGCCTGCATGGCGGCCGCCCTCTAGATTCTCCACTCCTCCAGTGACCCTCGGAAACTTTCCCAGCAACTGAATCGCAGCTTCTGCATCTCGTTCTGGGGCACGATCGGGCCGAAAGAGGAGAAACAGCGTCCTTGGGCGGAGAATGAGATGCGGATGCACTTGCTCCCACCCAGGCCAGGCTTAGGCGAAGACGTACCCACAAGTGTGTGAGCCCGGAAGGGGACCTCAGTGACCTTCAGTCCCGTGGTCAAGGGCTACACTTCTACGGCACGCCCCCCTTCCCCCGCACACCCGCAGCTCTGTGGGATTGTGGTGTGTAACGATCTTAAAAGAACTAGAAGGAGAAACAGACTTGTCGGTCTGATCTTGGGGAAGTTGAGAGTCTACGAAACTTGTGCAAATCGTGGCTCATTGTCCTGTTTTCCCAACTGTAAAAAGAAGGGTTTGGATCAGCTGCTGCAGGTGCAGATGATGAAGACCACCAGGACAGACACTTAAAGTTTGCAAAGTTCTGAAGATTGGTTTTCTCACTTGAGGTTCTCTTTAAGGACCTTCCCATCTCTCCTGCTCAGTCTGGCATTCACTAAATCCAAGTTAGAAGAAAGGTGGTCTGTATCCCAAAGAGATTATTTTTAAAAAAGGGTAAAGGACCTACTTGTACAAGCATTTATAGTTGCTTTTTTTATGGTAGCTAGGAATTGGAAATTGAGGGGATATCCATAAATTGGGGAATGAGGAAACAAATTGTGGCATATGATAGTGATGGAATACTATTGGGCTATAAGAAATGATGAGCAGGATGATTTCAGAAAAAACTGAAAAGACCGACATGAATTAATACAAAACAAAATAAGCAAAACCCAGAGAGTATTGTACATAGTATCAACAATATCCAAAGATGATCAGCTGTAAAAGACTTACTCTCAGCAATACACTGATCAAAGACTTAAGTCAAAGAATGCTCTCCACCTCCAGAGAAAAAACCGAGTCTGATCAAAGCATGCTCTTTTTCACATTTGTTTATTATTTATTATACTTTTATTTTGTGGTTTTGGTTTTATAGAGTATTCTCTTACAACAGTGACCAGTATGGAAGTATGTTTTGCATGATATACCAGATTAGAGAGAGAGAGAGAGAGAGAGAGAGAGAGAGCTTTTAATCTAGCCCCTATTTGGCCAAAAACCTTTTACAATAACCCCAGCAAGTGGTCATCAGACCTTTGTTTCAAAGCCTATAGTATGATGGAAACCTACCAACTCTTGAGGAAAGTCCACTCTGCTTTTAGATATCTTTATTTAGGAATTTTCCCCTTAAATGTGCCTCAAATATGCCTCTCTGCAACTTCCACCACAGTCACATCCCAGCAGGAAGGAGTCTCATGATGCAATCAGTCCAGATTTTTACCATGATCCTACTGGCCCTAGGAGCATGGGCTGCTCAGAATTCAATAGAAGTCTGAGTGCTGCCCAGCCTTCCACCAGGTCTTGTCAGCTATAACTGTGTAAAAGGGTATGTGAGAATGATATCAGTTACCCCCCAAAATCTGAAATGCTACAAACAACACTACAGCTGGCTATATATGAACCCCACAGAAGAGAAGACTGATATGTGCCCCCTGGCAACCTCTTCTTCTTCATCTTCTGGGGACCACATGCTTTGTGATGTTACATGTAAGACTGACAAGGACTGTGATGGGGACATTAAATATTATGTTAGGCATGTACCATGCCTATCAAAGCTAAACCTGATTGATGTCCTGTTGTGACTGATGGTGCTCCAAGAAAAAACAGACTATCACTTGTGAGGAAGATCAAAATTGCAAGGGAAGTGAAAAGTGTTGTTTCTTTGGCTGTGATCTAAGATGTATGGAACCTATTCCAGAGGAGCAAGAAAAAATAACCAGAAGCTTTCACAGAGAGAAAAGTCCCATGCTATCCCTCTAAGAATTGAAACAAGACAATAAAAAACAGCTCAGTTGTCCTACTCTCAGAAGTCTATTTTTTCTTGGGGCGCCAACCCCTGAAGTTTAATAAAGACATTTACTCTAGGAAAAAAAAAGTTCTGTCCCTTGAGGTCAAATAGAACTAATCCATTTTCTATATGACAAACCCTCAGATATTTGAAAACTGGTCATATTTCCCTTAAGCCAGGCAAATGTTACTTAGTGCTTTCAATCACATCTCATTCTGTTCATTCCCCATCTTGAGAGTTTTCACTGTTCTAGTCTCCCTACTTCAGATACTCTCTGGCAAATGAATGTCTTTCCTAAAATGTGTTGCTTAGGGCTGAACACAATACTCCATGTGTAATTCCAGTAGCACAATCAAACAGCAATCATTTAATATCTACTGAGTGCTTACATTGCACAGGGTATTAGACTGTAGAGAGATAAAAATGAAAAAGTCCTTTCCTCTAAAGAGCTTACATTTGATCTGAGGGAGATCACACACACGTACACACACACACACACACACACACACACACACATAAATACATCCAAAATAAATACAAGGTGGAATAGAAGGCACTAGTAGTTGAGAGATCAGAAAAAGTTTAATGTGCTTGAGCTAAGCTTTGAAAGAAATTAGGACTTTTAAGAGGCAGAGGCAAAGAGGAAGTGTAGTGCTTTCCAGGTGTAGAGACCAATCTGTGCAAAGACACTGACTAAGATTGGAAATACAGTGAATGATATAGGACAAAAGCTGTTTTTACCTTTATGTTTCTGGGTTAAGCATGATGCCTAAGAGTAAATACTTAGTAAATGCTTGGTGACTCAATGATTGATTTTCACAGTTATGAGTAGGAGATAAATTCTTCACCAAAGGGATAGAGCAATCACAAAAGAACAAATAGATTATTTTAATTTTATCACATTGAAAAGCTTTCACAGAAACAAAATTAATGCAAAACAGATAAAAAGGGAAGTGGTCATTTGGGAGGGGAACGCTTCAAGTCAACTACCTCTAATATAAAAAACACAAAATCAACCCACATAAAAGACCAAAAACCATTTCCCAATGAATAAATAGACAAGGGAAATGATGGTTTTAAAAAGAACTATTGTAAATTATTAACTATATGAAAGACAACTTCCAAATCACTAAAAATGAGAAAGCAAAACAAAATAATTCTGAGGTTTTGTCCTCATATTCATCGAATTGGAATAGATGACAAAACGAGGATGAAACACAAGTATGATAATACATGGTTGGTGGAGCTGTGAATTAGTCTACTCATTATGGAAAGCAATTTGAAAACATGCAAAGAAAACGATCATCCATACTTTTGACCTAGAGATTCTACTGCTATGCAACACAGCAAGTTCAAGAGAACTTGTAATATAGTTCAAATTAATAGATCCAAAAGGTGAACCAATAGAAAAGCTTAGGAAGAAGAATTTAAACATCCTTTGACTACTTGCATAGGTACAAAATCTTTCACATAGATTCAATGGAATCTATACATTTACAAACATTTAAGTCCTCACAAATAATCACATTAAAATTACCCCTTTAAGCTGCCCAGGTTTGAAATGTTAAGTTTTATAACACTTTGGTATAGTGTTTCACAAGTTTAGTAGTGCCAGATTCAAAAGAATGTTTTACTGCACTTTTAATCAGATTGGCTTGAGAGTTTCTAATAATTGAAAATGCTTTTCTAACAACTAACTCTGCCCCCTCACTATATATACATATGTACACAGAGTCAAAGGTTGTTAGAGGATTTTTAACAGCTTTTTCAGACTTTTGCACTTTTGTAAAAAGAGAAAATATAATACATTTTGAATTCTACCTTATGAAGTAGGTATGTGCAAATAGGCAAAAAAAAAAAACCACAGTTGTGTCAACACTGACATAAACATCAGAAAAATTTAATGCTTGAAAGGGTCATTTGCTAATTTCTTCTATTTCTTTCTCTGCTCATTGCCTTATCTTCCTAGGAAATGAGAGAAGGGTGTTATCTCTAAATTCATCTCCTGACTTATTTTCCAAGCCAGGGGCTACTCTGCATTTTGCATTTTTCTAGATTACTAACATTGCTGATTGCTATAATTCAGCTATTCTCAAGATTAATTATTCTCAACAGTTTCTACCTACTTGGAACAAGTTAATAAGACTCCAGAAACAGTATTGCAATGAAATTATTTAACTCGATTATTTTTCCCAATATATTTTTGTTTCTTTCATTAAATATTTATAAATTACATGTAAACTTTTAAAAACTTTTTAAAAATTTTGAATCGCAAATTCCCTCCCCCTCTTCTCTTCCTCCTCACTGAGAAGGAGAGCAATTTGATATAGATTATATGTGTGAAGTCATGTAAAACATTTCCATATTAGCCATGTTGCAAAAGAAAACACAAATTTTAAAATAATAATAATAATGAGAATAAAGTTAATGTATGCTTTAATCTGCATTCAGATTCCATCAGTTCTTTCTCTGGAGGTGGCTGGTATTTTTCAGGCTAAGTACTTCAGAATTGTCTTAGATCATTGAATTACTTGGAATAGGTAAGTCATTCATAGTTGATCATCATTTAGTATTGTAGTTATTTTGTACAATGTTCTCTTGTTTTTACTCACTTCACATAGCTTCATAAATCTTCCCAGGTTTTTCTAAAACAATCTTGATGTCATTTCTTATAGAACAAGAGTATCCCACCATAATCATATATCACAATTTACCAGACATTTCCCAATTGATGGATATCTGCCTAATATCCAATTCTTTGCCACCACCAAAAGAGCTACTATAAATATTTTGCACATATAATTCCTTTTCCTTTGATCTCTCTGGGATACAGACCTAGTAATGCCATTACTGGGAAAAAGGGTATGTACAGTTTTATTACCCTTTAAGCCTAGTTCCAAATTGCTTTCCAAAATGGTTGGATCAGTTGACAACTCCACCAATAGTATATTAATGTCCAATTTCCCCTCTAATATTTGTCATTTTCCTTTTCTGTATTAATTTGTGAAAGATAGTTGCATTTTCTTATATTTCCTATGTATTTACTTTCTTTCCTTTACAACCTGTCATTGTCAGTAGGAATTTCCTCCTGATCTAATGAAGTAACTCATGAGAGCCTAAGCCATCTACTTCAGGCCAAGATTGTTTTTAGTATTCCAATCCAGAATTAGGGTAATGCCTTTCTCTACATTATCCTGGTTCCCTTTTTTGCCATGTATTTTCAGGGGCATGATGGAACCAGCTTATACTGACTCCAAGGAGTCAGTTGTTACCTTTTGTAAGAGGGAGATTTTAGGTATTTATAGATATGTATTTAAAATGTGGCCACCAGGAATCAACAATTCAGATTGATTCCATAATTAAAATAGATCCAAGTCAGCATCCAGTTTAAGGTAATTTATTTACAATTAGGAAGGTAAAAGGTAGGTAAATAGAGAGAGGGAGAGGCCAGTCCAGGCCCGGAGAGGCCTGGACAGAGAGAGAGACTTAAAAGACTAAAGTAGGTTACAAGCCACAAGACTTTAGAAATCAGAGAGGCTATAAGCCTACTTAAGGCAGAGTTTGGAAATGCCAAGGTAGGCCAAGGAAGTCAGCCTAACTTACCCACGTGACAATTCAGAGTAGAAGCATTCTGAGGTCTCAGCCAAGCACCTTCAGCCCCAAGTCCAAAGCCAGAACTCCTGAACTCTTGAACTTCTGAACTCCTTCCACTCCTGAACTAACTGAACTAACTTTACCAGGTTGTAACCCACGTATTTAAAGAGATAACGTCTCTTGTCATTTCCTGTGGGCCACCTCTAATTCAAGTGTACCAATGGCTGCCTCTACACTGATTTGGACTGCCCAAAGGGTAGTCCTTTGTTCTTGATTTGATACTTATTGTCACGGTGATCAACTATCTCCACTCCCCTTTTGAGGGAGGTGGGGATGATATAATCTAGATGCCTAGGGTAAGTAGATTTTTTACTACGAATGGGCTAGAGTTAATTTCATTTACACACTTTTCAGGGTGAGCATTTATACCAGAGAGATTGACAAATACTACAAATCAGGGCTTGATTTATTATTTTGCTTATTATCTAGACTTAAGAAAATAAAGGAGAAAATGTTAATTATACAGATTAAAATAGAAAATGCCTTATTTGTACTTATTTTGCAATTCTATTTTTATGTCTTAGCAGATTAAAAAGAAGCAAAATGCTAAACATTTACCCACTTATTTCTGATATTCCTCACCATCCTCAGTCCCCTTCAGACTTTTAAGTTTAGTTCCTATACTCTATTCTTAGAATCCATTTGTTTTAGCCTAATGGACAAGTTTAAATTAAGGGGTACAATAATGTTTATATTCATAAGCTACAGTTATGGAATGAAGTAAGGATCATTGCAAGTGTGTAATCCTGGGAAAGAACATTCTAACTAAACACAAGTATATATGGAAATAGGCATCATCTTGAAGATCCTTTCACTAGAGGGGCCAACTACCACAGACTTTGAAGTAGCAACTTGATCAAGGACACATCATCATGGATTTCAGAGTTCTGATTACCAGGGACTTTGCAAGCCCCTTTAAAAACAATTTGAAAAGCATTAGTTATCGGGAGCTATTAAGAGAAATTAGAATCTCAAGTAGATATTTTTATCTGGACCCCCTCAAAAGATCAATACAGACCGGGAGAGCCGTGTATCGATCTTTCCGCTCTATCTAAATATGGGACGAGACAGGTGTGGGATATCTAAGATAAAAATCTGAGATTCCTCTTTTGATTCCTTTCATAATTCTTACCTTCCTTCAAAATGCATTATAGTCTTATTAAAAAAGCTTTGGGCTCTCAGCACTCCAGCAGGAGGGGGGCTAACTCTGTTCCCCTTTGCCCAAGAACACAGATGGCTGGTCCGGCCAAGGCCGAACCCTTGGCAGGGCATTTTGCCCAGAATTAAAGTAAAATAATGAGGCTCAAAAAATTGTTTAATACCATCAAGGCTGAGAAACTGAGGGGGCTTTCTGACCTAACGGAGATGTCCCAGGCTCCACTTAAAGCTAACACATGTAGTTGATAGTTTAGCATAGGTTTTTGTCTACGCCTGGAGGCTTCTAAGGCTTTTGTTTTGACTATAGTAAAAATCTTGCTCTCTGTAACTGTGGGAAACTTTCTTGGGCTTTTGGGGGGAAAAGGATCTTTAATTTCCTTTATAATAAAGTGGCTACTTCGGCATTTCTTGAAGTACAATGAGCTAACAAGCCGTGCTTCCAATCTGTTTCATTCTTTGCGTCCGACGACCACCCAGGCCACTCAGATTAGTCTCTGGTTATAGAGTATTAATCTCTATAATTAGTGGTAGTTGAGTCTGATACCCACAAAATGAGTGACTCAATGCCTTTTGGGACAAAGAGAATTTTACCCCTCCATGTAACATATCATCCCCAGAGCTCAGGCCAAGTTGAAAGAATGAACAGAGAACTTAAAACTATGATTGGCGAATTATGCACTGAGACACATTTAAAAAGGCCTGAAATTTTCCCTCCAGCCCTGTTTTATCTTAGAAACAGGCCCAGGGAAGATCTGCACATCTCAGCTAATGAGATGCTTTTTGAACTTCCCCCTATTCAGGCTTTTTCTCCTGCATATACATTACTATTAGGGGAGATACTTCTATTGCTTCCTATATACAAGAATTGCAGCATAAACTGTATGAATTCCATGAATCCGGAGGTGCCGTACAAGCAGGACCAATAAACTTTTCACTTCATGACCTGAACCCAGGAGACAAGGTCTATATAAAGAACTTCTTGCGTACTGGAGCAACTCAGTCTTCTTGGGAAGGGCAATTTCAAATATTATTAACCACTCCAACAACTATAAAAATTGGAGAAAAGGACCCTTGAATTCATTGCTCACATGTAAAGAGAGCATCTCCTCTTGAAACTGATTGACTGTATCCTGTCACATGCATTAGAGATAATAGTCCATAGACAAGTGGATACTGTTTTTGGAAACACATTGTATTTTCCCCAAATTTTTATTTTATTATTGCCTTTCTTTTTATTTAAATGACTTTCCCCCCTTTTCTCACTTCTAGTACTTAAAGTACATATCATCAATATTATTTTTTTATTTTGAAGTAATATAAGTTAAAAAAAAACTATATTTGCTAATATTAATGCATACCCAAAAGCTTTACACTTTGGAAACCTGCCTTTTATTGATAAATGTTATGGGACTATGATTAATGATTATGTCTGATTCCAGGCAAAGGAAACAAAAAAGAGCCACTATACAGTGCAAAGAAGTGCAAGGTCAAGGAAACCAACAAATCCCAATGGGATTGATGAGAATCTGCACAGTGCCTAGGAGCTGTTATGATTAAAAATGATAAAGACTGATATAATAATAGAAATTAGTATTTTAATTAAAGATTATATATTTAAAGTGTGGCCGCCAGGAATCAACAATTCAGATTAATTCCGTAATTAAATTAGACCCAAGTCAGCTTCGGGTTAATGTAGTTTATTTACAATTGGGAAGGTAAAGGTAAGGAAATAAAGAGAGGGAGAGGCTAGTCCAGGCCTACAGAGGCCTGGATGGAGAGAGAAGGTTAAGAGGCTAAATAAATGAGGCTACAAGCCACAAGGCTTAGCAATCAGGTAGGCTGGAGCCTACTTAAAGGTAGAGCTTGGAAAATCGCCAAGGTAGGCCCAAGGAAGTCAGCCTAACTTACCCACGTGACCATTCTGAGTAGAAGCTGCCTGAGGTCTCCTCAGAGATCCTTCAGCACCAAGTTCAAAGCGGGAACTCCCCAACAGGAAGTAACCAACATACTTAAAGAGAAAGTGTCTTTCGCCACTTCCTGTGGGTCCATCTCTAATTCAAGTGGACAAATGGTAGTCTCTACACTGATTTGGACTGCCCAAAAGGCAGTCCCTAGTTCTTGATTTGTTACTTATTGTCACGTGTGGGTAACTCATCTCCCCTCCCCACTAAGGGAGGTGGGAATGACATCATCTCGGGTAGGTAGAGTTTTGACTATGAATGGACTAGAGCTAATTCTATTTACACAGAGCACAAGGTCAAAAAAGACTAAACCATTCCATTTAGGACTAATGAACTTCTTTTTTAAAACCCTTACCTTCCATCTTGGAGTCAATACTGTGTATTGGCTCCAAGGCAGAAGAGTGGCAAGGGTAGACAATGGGGGTCAAGTGACTTGCCCAGGGTCACACAGCTGGGACATGTCTGAGGCCAGATTTGAACCTAGGACTTCCCGTCTCTAAGCCTGGTTTTCAACCCAGTGAGCTACCCAGATGCCCCCAGACTAATGAACTTCTACACCAATATGAAAGGACTTGAACCTAGTGTGAGACTCAAAGTTGCAGCTCTTGACATATGTTAAGACACATTGTACCACACTTCTTGTAAAATACTCTCAGTCAAGAGGATTCTGGGAAGATAGCAGCTTAGATGCAGCAAAACTCTAGACCTCGGAAGGTCCTTCCACACCAATCAAGAAAAAAGTGCTTTGAGGGGACAGAAAACCCAATCTAATAATAGGTCAGAGCTGGGGGGATCCTCCTGCTGGACCCAATTTAAAAGGTACACCGAGGAAAGCCTGATTTCTTTAACTGTTGGGTTCAATGGAAAGGAAAAGGGAAGATCCAAGGATCCCTCCCCGACTAGCTGTGCTGAGTCTCCAGTGGTTCCTGGAATCTCTGGGTTGGCAAGGATTTTGGTCTGGATGGAGTGCTTTGCTGGCACAGCAGTATCAGACTCAGGGCTTTGAACACAGATGAAAGGGAGGCAGCTGGAGGAGAACTATAGAGAGAGCAGCCTTGTCCCAGCCAAAACACTCCATCTTGCCCCCCTCCCTTCTCAAGGTTTTGGCCTCAGGGCACATACAGCTCTACAGATCAACTCTGCCCTGGCTTAATCTTATCAGTAAGGCAGATAAGAAGTCTTCAGAGGTCAGGGAAGCTCCAACACCTCTCCCCCATAGACTGCACTGAAAGTAGCTACAAGCACCTACTACAGATCCAGCAAATAACCAGAGGAGCAAGATTACAGTCAATTACAGGGGGGAAGAAGGAAAAAAATATGAGTGAACAACAAAAAAAGAAAAAAGAAATCACAATCGATAGCTTCTATCCAGGTAATGAACAAAGAGCAAATGGAACAGAGGAGACCTAAGGAACACCAAGAAAAAACACAGAAACTCCAGCGAATTGGACACAGGCTTTGGAAGAAATCAAAATACAATTTAAAAAACAAGAGAGGCTGAAAATAATTAGAAGAAGGAAATACATGAACTAAAACAAGAAAATAGTGCCTTGAAATCCAAAATTGACTAGCTTGAATATGAGGCAAAGAAGGTGAAAACATCTTTAAAAGTTTTTAGTCTTTAAAAGCTAGAATCCAACAACTAGAAGCAAATGACTTCATAAGGCAGCAAGAATCTATAAAACAAAATCAAAAGAATGAAAAAATTGAGGAAAATATGAAACACCTCATTGACAAAATGACAGATCTTGAAAACAGATCCAGGAGAGACAATTTAAGAATTACTAGACTACAGGAAGATTATGACAAAAGGAAAAGCCTGGACATCATGCAACAAGAAATTATCCAAGAAAACTGCCTTGACATTCTTGAATAAGAGGGTAAAGTGGAGATTGAAAGAATCCAGAGATCACTTCCTACATTTAATTCTCAGTTGACAATGCCCAGGAATGTTATAGCCAAATTCAAAAACTACCAGACCAAGGAAAAAATATTACAAGCTGCTAAGAAGAAATCATACCATGGAACCACAGTAAGGATAACACAGGATCTGGCTACATTCTACACTGAAGGACTGGAAGGCATGGAATATGATATTCCAGAAAGCAAGAGAACTGGGTCTATAACCAAGAATCAACTACCCAGCAAAACTCACTATATTCTTGTAGGGTAAAGCATGGTAATTTAATAAAATAGAAGACTTCCAAGCATTCATAAAGAAAAGATTGGACTTAAACAGAAAAATTTGATGTCTAAACACAGAACTCAAGAGAAACACCAAAAGATAATTAAGGGGTGGGGGAGAAAGCACAACAAAAAAAAACCCTTTTTTAAGAGACCCAATAAGTTAAAATGATTTGTATTCCTATAAGAAAATATGATATTGGTAACTCTTAAAAATTGTTGTTATCATCAGGGTAACTAGAAGAAGTATACTTAGAGAGAACAGTGACAAACTGTATAATGAAATGTCAAGATATGTATGTATTGTAATAAGTGGATAAAGTGGCTAATAATAGAGGAGCTGGTGGTACAAGTGAGTCACCTGGGCCTGGGAGCCTGTAACTACAATACCAGGTGATTTGGGGCTGTCAGTGATGTGTAGCCTAAGCTGTAATGCCCAGTCAGTCTCCCTGCTACCTATAGGCTCCTTTAAGGAGGAGAGTGAGGGGCCCCTCCCTGCTGGAGTAACTGCCTTCCTGTTGGGTGGAAGCAGAACTCAACAGGAAGTGGAGCTCGCACACTTCCTGGATACAATGGAGGCTTGCCCAGTACTTTCTTTAAAATCAACTGGTTGAAATTCTTCCCTCTCCTCAGCCCTTTAGCCCAAGATGATGTTATAATAATTACAGAAACCCTCAGATTCTGGGTAAGGGTTTTATTTTAAAAAGAAGGTGAAAATGAGGTAAGAGGGTTTAGGGTCTTGATAAACTGTTGCTAGGGGCACCTGGAAAGTGTTAGCTATGGACCTAGAAGGTAAGGTCAGCCTGAGGGAACCAGCTCTCAGCCAGAGATAATTTAACACTTCCCTGATGTTGTTTGGTCCACCAGCTAGACAGATATATTTGTTAAGTTGGTATAGGGGTGTCCCTGTTGCTAAGCTACTCTAATCTAAATCCTGTCCACTTTTCACAATCCAGACTTCCCTTCAACCTCCCTTCAACCTCCTGGGGTCCCCAAGGGGAAGTCAGGGGTAGCTTGGTGTCTGGGAGAGGTCAAGGAAATCAGAACCCCCAGGTTGGTTTTGCAGGGGCTTTTATAGTCCCAGCTCAATTGTCAGCTCCTCGGATTGGCACCTGCTGGGCCAGAGTTCCATTCTCCTAACTGACAGGATTGCCTAGGGTAATATTGCCAATGCAAGAAATCTTGCATAAATCCTGCATTACAGTATAAATATATATAAAACTAGAGGTTAAAAGGATAAATTAAGAGAAATGGGGAAAGAGACAAAATGGGGTAAATTTATATTTCATAAAGAAGTACATGGTGGGAGTGGGGGGAAAGACCAATACACTGGAAGGGTAAAGAAATTGGAGACAGGAAATACTTAATTCTTATGTGCATTCAAATTGACTCAAAGAGGGAAGAACAATCAGATCTACTGGGGCAGAGAATTGATTCATGCCCTATAGAGAAGAAGGGTAGCAAACAAATGGGTGGGGAGGTAATCAATACTAGGGAGGGAGAGAGTGGGGATAGCTTAAAAAAACTTAAATAAAAATAAGAGGAGAATAAAAAGGGATGGGGGAGAAAGGGAAGTAAAATGAGGGTGGAGATTAGAGGGACTGATTAAAAACAAAACACTGGTGTAGAAGGAAATAGTAAAAGAAGAAAAGGCAGGACAAGGAGAGGATATCAAAGTATTGGGGAATACACAGTTGGTAATCATGACTCTGAATGTGAATGGGATGAACTCACCCATAAAACGGAAGCAAATAGCAGAGTGGATTAGAAACAATGTTGTCTACAAGAAATACACATGAGGCAGGTAGACACACACTGGGTAAAGGTAAAAGGCTGGAGCAAAATCTATTGGGCATCAATTGAGCAAAAGAAGATGAGAGTCACAATCATGGTATCTGACAAAACTAAAGTAAAAATAGATCTGGTTAAAAGAGATAGGGAAGATAATTACATTCTGATAAAAGGCAGTATAAACAATGAAGAAATATCAGTACTCAACATGTATGCACCAAATGGTATAGCATCAAAATTTCTAAAGGAGAAATTGGGGGAGCTTAAGGAGGAAATAGATAATAAAACTATACTGGTGGGAGACCTGAACCTTCCTTTATCAGATCTAGATAAATAAAACCAAAATAAACAAATAAATAAATAAATAAATAAGAGATAAGAAAGGTGAATGAAATCTTAGAAAAATAGTAGTTAATAGATATATGTAGAAAAATAAATAGAGACAAAAGGGAATACACCAGGGGCAGCTGGGTTGCTCAATAGATTGAGAGCCAGGCCTAGAGATGGGAGGTCCTAGGTTCAAATTTGGCCTCAGACACTTCCTAGCTGTGTGACACTGGGCAAGTCACTTGACCCCCATTTCCTAGCCCTTACCACTCTTCTGCCTTGGAGCCAATACACAGTATTGACTCTAAGATGGAAGGGAAGGGTTAAAAAAAAAACAAAGAAATACACCTTCTTTTCAGCAGCACATGGTACATTCACAAAGATTGGCCATGTGCTAGGGCATAAAAACATGGCAAACAAATGCAAAAAAGCAGAAATAATAAATGTAACCTTTTCAGATCATAATGCAATAAAAATAATAATTAGCAAGGATATAGGGAGAGGCAAACCAAGAATGAATTGGAAATTAAATAATATGATTCTCCAAAACTGGTTAAAGAACAAATCATAGAAACAATAATTTTATTGAAGAGAATGACGATGATGAGACATCATACCAAAATCTATGGGATGCAACCAAAGCAGTACTCAGGGGGAAATTTATATCCTTGAGAGCATATATTAACAAATTAGGGAGGGCAGAGGTCAATGAATTGGGCATGCAAATTAAAAAACTAGAAAGCGAGCAAATAAAAATTCCCCAGATGAAAACAAAATTAGAAATCCTAAAAATTAAAGGAGAAATTAATAAAATTGAAAGTAAAAGAACTATTGAATTAATAAGTAAGACTAGAAGCTGGTACTCTGAAAAAATGAATAAAATAGATAAAGTACTGGCTAATCTAATAAAAAAAAGGAAAGAAAACCAAATTAACAGTATCAAAGATGAAAAGGGAGACCTCACCTCTAATGAAGAGGAAATTAAGGTAATCATTAAAAACTATTTTGCCCAATTATCTGGCAATAAATATGTCAATCTAGGTGATATGGATGAATATTTACAAAAATATAAATTGCCTAGATTAACAGAAGAAGAAATAGAATACTTAAATAATTCCATATCAGAAAAAGAAATTGAACAAGCTATCAAAGAACTCCCTAAGTAAAAATCGCCAGGGCCTGATGGATTCACAAGTGAATTCTATCAAACCTTCAAAGAACAACTAATCCCAATACTATACAAACTACTTCAGATAATAAGCAAAGAAAGATTTCTACCAAATTCCTTTTATGACACAAATATGGTATTGATTCTAAAGCCAGGCAGATCAAAAACAGAGAAAGAAAACTACAGACCAATCTCCTTAATGAACATAGATGCAAAAATCTTAAATAGAATACTAGCAAAGACTCCAGCAAGTGATCATGAGGATTATTCATTATGATCAGGTGGGATTTATACCAGGAGTGCAAGGATGATTATCTCAATAGATGCAAGGATGATTATCTCAATAGATGCAGAAAAAGCCTTTGACAAAATATAACACTTGTTCCTAGTGAAAACACTAGAAAGCACATGAATAGAAGGGTCTTTCCTAAAAATAATAAACAGTCTATATTTAAAATCATCAGCAAGCATCATCTGCAATGGTGATAAATTAAAAGCCTTCCCAATAAGATCAGGCATGAAACAAGGATGTCCATTATCACCTTTATTATTTAACATTGTACTAGAAACACTAGCAATAGCAATTAGAGAAGAAAAAGAAATTGAAGGTATTAAAATAGGCAACGAGGAGACTAAGCTATCACTCTCTGCAGATGATATGATGTTCTATTTAAAAAATCCTAGAGAATCAACTAAAAAGCTAGTAGAAATAATCAACAGCTTTAGCAAAGTTGCAGGATACAAAATAAATGCACATAAATCATCAGCATTTCTATATATTTCCAACACATTTCAGCAGCAAGAGTTAGAAAGAGAAATTCCATTTAAAATCACTCTAGACCAGTGATGGGCAAAATACAGCCCATAGGCCAGATACAGCTCCCTGAAATGTTCTATCTGGCTGAGAGATATTATTCCTAATCTGACAAATACAATACAATGAAACTTAGAAAGAGTTACCTTAGAAACAGACTGATAGATGAACATTTCCTTTCTTTTGGCACCCTCTTTAAAAAGTTTGCCCATCACTGCCCTAGACAATATAAAATACTTAGGAATATATCTGCCAAGACAAACACAACTATGAAACCCTTTCCATCCAATTAAAACTAAATCTAAACAATTGGAAAAACATTAATTGCTCATGGGTAGTGTTGTGAGGAAGATTATTATTTAGTTATTATGTAGGAGACTTAGCAGGAAGGGCTGGAGAATTCCACATGGAATGGGGAAACAGGAAATGGCTTGCTCTCTCTCTCTCTGAGGACTCCATGGTGGTTGGGACAAGCTGTAACTGACCCTGGGAGACCTCAGAGCTAGTGGAGTTGCACCCTGATTCCCTGGGATCTTGGAGAGTGGTGAAGATTGAAAGCAGAGGACATCAATCCTGCAAGACAGCACTGAGTAGGGAAGATGGCCTGTGATCTGGTGGACAGCTTACAGACTTCAATCCCTACCTTGCTACATCAGTTCTGGAGGAGTTGGTTCCTGGCATCCTGTAACATCCCTGGAAGAGTTGTGAGATCCCAAGTGCAAGCCCTCTTCCCCAGGTCCTTAGCCAAGCTGTCAAAGCCTGGCAGAAGTCAGGTTGGCTAGGGATCTTACCCTTTTTGACTCCAGTCCTGGGTTGTTAGCTATAGTTTACCTAACTCCCTTTCCAATTCCCTCATATTATAATTAAACTGATTCCCTGTGTGTTTTAGTAATTTTAGGTCCTCATTGTGTGTATGTATTAATCTGTATTTATTACAGGCTGGATGGGGCTGAGAGACAGTTGGTCAGGCTTAACTGTCATTCCAGTCAATGGTCTTTCCCTTGTAGTTAAACCTGGTTCCCTGACTTGTAAAGTCTCACCCATTCTCCCTTCCTGTCTCCTATCCACCCCAGTGAGCCCACAAGTAATATTTAAGGCACCCTCCCTGGTTTTTCCCCATTATAGGAGGATGAGCTAACATAATAAAAATGACAATCCTACCCAAATTAATTTACTTATTTAGGGCCATGCCTATCAAACTACCAAGAAACTTTTTTACCCTTAATAGTCTACTCCCTCAATCAGGACTTGCACTTTGGAGTTATAGTTTTTTACTTTACTATTTTAGTAGATACCTTTGCCAAGAATTAATTGTGCTAACTGGCTGACTATTAAAAGGAAGCACACAGGTGGGGACTTAAAGATCTTACTAGTAGGAACTCAGACCCATAGGATTCTCCATAACCTGTGGGAGTAGCAGCTGCCTTCTGGAGTCCTAATCCACAAGTATAAGATAGGGTTGTGACTTCAGTTATATAGGCCTGATTTATATTCAAATAAAAAAAAACATGCCATATCTATGTCACTGTTAAAAAAAATGCCCATAAAAATAACTAGGTTTTGGATATACAAAATACAATTTCAGAACGTGAAAAAAATGAGGCAAATTAGTTTGACTTTATACAAACCTCCCAGGAGAAGTAAGGGTGTGTGTGTGTGTGTGTGTGTGTGTGTGTGTGTCTATCTGTCTGTCTGTCTGTCTGTCTGTTTGTCTGTCTGTGTGTGTGTCTGTGAGAGAGAGGTCCTGAAAGCATTTTTTAATGTACAGAAGAAAACAGGGAAGGACAGAAAGAATCAAAGATAAACAACTTATTATATACTCACATTTTTTAAAATTTTGAAAATACTTTTCCATGGTTACATAATTCATTTTCTCTCCCTCCTCTCTTCCCTCCCCTCCTCCCAGAGATGACAAGCAATTCTACTGGTATACTTTTTTTTTAAGGAGATAGTACCCAATAGAGGTTTTCAGTTTCATATCTCTTTTTTCCATTCTACTTTGTATTTGGGAATGTTCATTTTACGTGGTGTTTGAGTAGTAACAGCTACTACTTTCAGATTTCTTGGGTATACTTGTGAATGGCTATCATCCTAACAATAGCTCTCAAGTTCCCACCAACGTGTTTTCCCTTAGCAATCAACCGGTAGACTCAGCTATTTAACAAAAAAGCATTTACTCAAACAGAATACCAAGAATAGTAGTTCTGAAACATTTCCTTCAATGACACTAGGGGAGCACTGTCCTGCAAATACACAAGAGTCCATGGGGAAGATAGAGACAGAGTTCATGGGGGATGTGACATTAAAGTATAGTGCTAGTGAGACCTATTTCTAAGGAATATGCATGGCCAAGGCAACTCATTTCTCCAGAAACGTAGGATCCCTATGTCCTTCTTCTCTCTGGAGGATCTTCAGGATGTTTGTTCCAGTGTTCAACTGGGCTAGTTCTCCAAAGACTGTGATGTCTCAGGGAGACAGCTGGCTCAGCTGAGATCATTCCTGGTGGGGTGGGATGTCTAGGTTAGACAGGCCCGTCTAATGCTAGGCTAGATTGAACAGTTCACCCCATAGCTATGTTGAGTCCTCACCAGGCTAGGTTGTTGCTGAGCTGCATCTGATAGGCTGCACTACCCCTGGAAATGGCTACTGGGTGAGATAAGGTAGGATCATCTTTTCTACTTTTATCACTGACTTGCTGGATGGTACTGTACTCTTCATCTAGAGCAGGGGTTGGCAACGTATGGCTCTCAAGCCATATCTGGCTCTTGTGAGGGCCAGATATGGCTCTTTCTGCAGGAGCCATAAAGTCAATTTTTTTTCAGGCACTGTTACAGGAGCGCACTGTGAGCACTGTACGGCTCTCACGAAATTACATTTTAAAAAATGTGGCGTTTATGGCTCTCACGGCCAAAAAGGTTGCCGACCCCTGATCTAGAGGGTTATAGTGTTCTTTTCAGCTGAAATACTTTTTTAGCTGGGCAATGACCCTTAGTTTAGGATGGGCAGAAGTGTAATGCAGGATTGATGCAAGATCTCTTGCATTTGCAAAATCACCTGAGGCAATCCTGGCTGTTAGGGGTAGGGAATGTTCACCCAGCAAGTCCCTGGTCTCAAGAAAAGACCATTGGAGCTATAAATATCCCTGGAGAACCAACCTGGGGGAGCTGATTTCCTTGACCTCTCCCAGACATCCAGCTACCCCCTGGACTTCCCCTTGGGCCCCTGGAGGAGGGACTTGGTGGGAGGTGGAAGTTGGAAAAATTAGTTAGCTTAACCTAGCCAGAACAATCCTAAACCAAATCATTACCCTCATTTATCAAGCTGGTTGACCACTCTACATCAGGACAGTGGAATTTATCCCTGGCTGAGGGGCTCTTTCCCTCAGCCTGATCTTACCTTCTGAGACCCTCTGCCAACACTGGCCATTCACCCATAGCAACAGCTTTTCCAGACCTTAACCCTCTTCCCTCAGTCTACTCTTCTGTTTAATAAACCCCTTGGCCTAATTCTGAGAGTTTCAATGATTCATTTATATCATCAACCAGGGCCAAGAGCTGAGGAGAAGGAAGATGGTTATCACTTGTTTCCTGAGGGGCTAGACCAGGCATCCATTTTATTCAGGAAGTGAACCAGGTTCACTTCCTGTGGGCTTCCAGTTTCTCACCAGCAAGGAGGGCTCCTCCCTCCTCACCTTAAAGGAGTCTACAGACAGCGGGGAAACTGACTGGTCATCTCAGTTCCGAACCTCACATCCCTGGCTGTCCCAAATCAACAAATACTAGAGTTGTAGGCTCCCTGGCCCAGGAGACTTATGGGTATCACCTGCCCCTCTATTATAAGCTTCTTGAGCCCCTTTATTACAGAAGCCTTTTCTCTTATACTCTCTCTGAAAGGAGATTATTTGACACCTATGGGCAGAAGTTTTGCCTTCCTATTCAAAGATCCTTCCTACTCTGAAGCTTTTTTTTTCAGTAAGCCATTCTAAGTCGTGTTAGGGTGATTAATTTTAATTCAATCAGTCCCATTCCTATATTCCTTGGGAAACTTATTTGATAAGTAATTGGGGACAAAGGTAAGAATTCAAGTTGTATAATGGAGGCAAATTCATCGTTTTTCTGGCGATGGCCCATATGCCTGCAGCAGAGATCAGTGTTGGGAAGGATCTTACCTCCCCTCTACTCTCCTACCCATACCACTAGAAACATTTGCTAGTAGCAGACAGTTTATATATCTAATTGGAGGCAGAAAAATATTAAGGATAGATCGATACAGAAAGATAGTTATTTGAGGAAGAAGACAGCTTCAAGTGTCGTTACTCTTTGTTCCAAAGGAGAATGTCACCTATGAACTCAAGAAAGGACTTCCTGTCCACAAAGTACTACAAGTTGTGAGTTATATCTTTGTCACACGTGTGTGTCACTATCACAGCATTTCTTCTACAAGTCTTTTTTTCTCCATTCACAAGGTCTGTTGGTTGTAGTGTTGGCTCTCATTACCTCATGCCGTAATTATTGCAATCCTTGATTCATCTCTCCTACTTCAATGCATCCTCCATTTAGTTGCCAAAGTGATCTTCCTAAAGTGCAAGTATGGTCATGTTTCTCTGTTCAGTAAACTCCATGGCTTCCAATAATTTCTAGAATGAAATATAAAATTCTCTTTTTTGGCTTCTAAAGCCTTTCACAACCTGGATAGACCTCCAGGTCTTAGAATCAGGAAGACTCATCTTCCTGAATTAAAATCTGGCCTCAGATACTAATTGTGCGATTCTGGGCAAGTCACTTAATCCTCTTTGCTTTGGTTTCCTCATCTGTAAAATAAGCTGGTGAAGGAAATGGCAAACTACTCCAGGATATCTGCCAAAGAAACCCCAAATGGGGTCCCTAAGAGTTGGCCATGACTGAAAAATGACTGAATAACAACAATGACAACACCATGCTCTACACTTCAGTGACCCTGGCCTTCTTGCTATAATTCATATTAGACACTCTGTTTCTTATACATCTAATTGGGAGAAGAATAAACTAAGGATAAATCAATGTAGAAATACAGTTATCTAAAGAAGAAGGCAGGCAGCCTCAAGATTCATTACTTTTCATTGGCTATCCCTCATCTCTAAATACTCTCCCTCTTCCTCTCTGCCTATTGATTTCCTTCAAAATTCAGCTCTAATGCTATCTTTTGCAGTAGGCCTTTCCTGGTGCTCCCCATAGCTGGTGCCTTTCCTTTGAGATTGTTACATTTACACTGTACATAGATTTTATGAATAGTTTTTTGCACATTGTCTCCCCAATTAGAATTTGATTATCTTGGTGTTAGGGATCATATTTTTGTCTTTCTTTGTGGTGTATCTTGATAATTGCTTGTTGACTGACTGACTGAGTACCATTGTGCTCTAAGTTTGAGCTTATTCTTCTTATGGATCTGTGTGTAATTGAAGAGCCATGTGTTCCAGGCTTTGGGGGCATGTTTCGTATCCACTGTTCCTCCCATATCTTCTTAGCAAATGCTTTTGTGAAAAGAGAATTATTTTTCAGGTTAATAATTAATGGAAAGCCCACTGGTGGGGGCTCACGAGCTATAGTATTAGAAGTACTGCTCCATCTGGCCTCAGATACTTCCTAGCTATGTCTCCCTCCCCTGGGGGGAGAGGGGAGGCAGAAGGGAGAAGGTACAATCAGCCACACTTGGCTAGTACTTTCTCTTTCTTTGGCCCACTTATTGTTATTTAATAAATAATTATACATTAAGATATGGTCTCCAAAGAATTTTAATCATGACAGAAAGAAGGTAAGGGTTTTAAAAACAAAAGATGAAGAAGAAATACTGCTCTATAGCATAGCCACTAGAACTCTGAATACTAATTAGCTACTTTCTGGGGTCCTAACTCAACCATGAGTTTGTATAAATTGAGGGAGTGGTACTAGTGGAGGTACTATACTTTTATTATTTTTATTCAACCTTAAATTCCAAGAATATGTCTTCTCTACCTAGAGGGTCAAATCTTGTAACAAACATTAAAAGGAAGAATGGAAAAAATCAATACAGCAAAACCAAGCAACATTTCAACTGGGTCTTACAGCATTTGAAATATTCCATATCCCTAGTACCCCACCTCTGCAAAGAAGGAAGGGAGGCATATTGCCTCATCTCTTCTTCAGTGCCAAGCTTCATCATTATAATTGCAAAGTTTTCAGTTTTGAATATCTATTGGTGTTCTTTCCATCACTGTAGTCATTGTATATTGTTGGGGTTTTTTTTGGTTCTGCTTACAGTTTGCATATAATATTTCTGACCAGGGTCTGATTTCCAAAATGAATAGGAAACTAAGATAAACATCTAAGAACAAGAGATTCCTTAATCGGAATGATAAAAAATTATTAGCAACTATATGGAAAATTGCCCCAACTCATTAATAATAAGAAAATGCAAATCAAAGTAATTCTGAGCTTTCATCTCCTATTCGACAAATTGACAAACATAACAGAAAAAAGGGAATAGTCGGTGATGGAGTAGCTGGAGAAGGGCAGGAAGACTACACTGTTGGTCTAACCATTCCACCTAAGGATGAAAGAGGTGAAAACTAGGGCACTCCTCTGGAAGTTTGACAGTGAGTGAAGGAACCCATTTAAAAAGCTAGAGTGAACAGCAAAAATTCCAAAACTTCAAGCTATGAAATAATGTAAAGAAACAGATGGTGTGAGTGCCTTGGCCAGTTACTTGCTCTATGAAACTTTAAACTAGTCACTTCCCAACTCTGTATCTGAATTTCTTCATTTCTAAAGTAAAGTGTTGGATTAATGATCTCAAGAGGTTTCTTACAACTCTAGACAATTCTTTGATTCTGACTGATACAGGAACTTTGAAGCAATCCTTGTACCACACTTTGCCTTGTAGAACAAACTGGTTCTGTCCTGTCTTCCTCAAATGCCACCTCTCCAATGCTTTGCTTTTAGGAAAAGTACAGAAATGCTGGGAGGAATGATAATGTACTAGAAAGGAAAGTCGGTGATGAAAAGTTAAAGGAGGATCAAATTCATTTGTCCTCCAGACCTGCAAGACAGAAGGATTTGTACTTCATGAAGTTCTTACCACAACAGATGACAGACTTCTTTCTCCACTGATGATAGAATAGGGGAAGTATACTCAAAGTACTCAGTGAAGGATTTAGCAACAAGAAAATACATTTTCTTTGTTGTAAAGGTTGTTCAACACAGGATTAAGTCAGTGAAGGAGATTGCGTAATTTCCTTTTCTGGATGTTCATTAGAGTAGGGCCAATTCTCTCTTTCCTAAAGTTAAGTAGATTTGATCCTGCCAAAATCACAATATCATAGAAGCTTAGAGCTATTAGGGACCTCATAGATCACCTAATGATATCAAAATCTGATATTTGTATAAAGTGCTTTAAATTTTGCAAATGGCTCTGGAGTGACTCAAGTTATAAAATATTTGGCTTGGGTTTAAAGAGCAGGAAAGGGTGAGAAAATATAACCCTTCCTTTTAGAAGCTAAGTGCCCCCAGGACTAAATCTGGTTTGTGTGTGAGCCTAGAGCTAAGAGAAGTCCCTTAGAGAATGAGAGGGCAAGTTACCCAGACCCCTAGAGACATCAACGGTTTTTTGTACATAGACATTCTCCCAATTTTATAGATAAGGAAAGTGTGCCTGAAAAAAAGTTGAGCGACTTGCTCAGTCACAAAGTTAAAAAGTGTTAGGTTTTCTTGACTCCAAGTACAGCAATACCTATTATACCATTCTCTCTCTCCCTTTCTCCCTCTCTCCTTTCCTTTCTTCTTTTTTTCCTCTCTCTACTTCCCCCCTTCTTTTTCTCAGTCTCTCCCTTTCTCTTTCCCTTCCTCACTTTATCCACCCCCTTTCTCTCCCTCCCCTCTTGTTTCTCTGTCTCTCTCTCTCTGTCTCTGTGCCCTGTCCTTGTCTCTCTCTGTCTTTGTGTCCCTGGACTTCTCTCTCTGTCTCTCTGTCTCTCTATCTCTGTCTCTGTCTCTGTCTCTCTGTCTCTCTGTCTCTCTGTCTCTGTCTCTCTATCTCTCCTCTCCTCTCCTCTCCTCTCCTCTCCTCTCCTCTCCTCTCCTCTCCTCTCCTCTCCCCTCCTCTTCTCTCTCTCTCTCTCTCTCTCTCTCTCTCTCTCTCTCTCTCTCTCTCTCTCTCTCTTTCTCTCTCTCTCTCTCTCTCTCACACACACACACACACACACACTCATTTTTTATTAAGTAGTTTCCTGATGAGGAATCTGAGGCCTGGTGGGGTCCAGTGATGTGCTTAAGGTCATTTAGCAAATCAGAAGCAGAGTCTTCTGACTCATAAGCCCAGTACTTTTTCTAGGCTTTCCATCATGTTACTATAGAATATGATTTGAGTGGTCTAGATTGGAATCTCTTTAGCAAATAGACCATGTGAGGCATTCTCTACATGCGCCTACAATTACAAGCATCACGTGGGATACACCAGTAGCTGTTCAAGCCAGCTACATCAGTAATTGGTTAAAAATTACTTTGTGCTTTCCCCACCAAGTGAGTGACCTCTTGAGCTCTTAGAGGGGCCAGCTGATACCTAGGCCAGCACTGTCAGGGAGGAGTAAGAGAAAAAGGTAAGAAGGAGAAGACATTAGACACATAACAGGTACTTAACAAGCCCTTGCTGAATTGGTCCTGGAACAGGAAGGAGAAGGCTGCATCCAGCAAGCTAAGCTGCCACTGGGAAATGGCTATTGAATGAGATCTGGTAGAATGCTCTGCCTCTGAACAGAGAAAGAGAAAGACAAGCAGAGAGCTGGAAGCTAAAGAGAAAGGGTGACTAATATCCATAGTCACCTCTGTCTGTCCTTGGTTTCTCAGCCAATCCCTCTGCTAGGCAGGATGTGCAAAATTCCTGCTGAGGAGGGAAACTAAACTCTGACTCATTCCTTTTTCTTTGACTTTTGTTGGTTTAAGACCCAACTTTTGGTTGGAGTTCTTCTTGAGTCACTGCCACTTCCTCTCAGGTTCCTAAGAACTTGTTAATGTCTCTTAGTTAAGTCAAGAAACCTGATATAGTTTGGGGGAGGGTTTTATTTGGGGTTAAGATCAGGTAGTTTCTAAATTTTGAGGTGAAGAGGCAGAAAAGGAAAACCTCCCCAAAGAAAATCAGTTGTGAGTGTTTGGGATTTCAGTCAATTTAAGAACGCAGAGCCAAATTTATCTGTAAGACAAACTAGTCAGATTGGAGTATGGCATTTCCAGGAGGAGAAATGATTTTATAAGCCTTTGACTTGTCCAACCTAGGAGGAACAGGTAAGCTTCATTTGGAATTCAAATTACTCTTTTTTTAATCCTGTCATTTCATGGCATATTATATCCTTAAAAGCTTCATATTCATCTTCTCATTTGATCATCATAACCATCACATTACTCTGAAAGCTCAAGGTTTATTCCCATTTTATAGAGAAGAAAATTGAGGTCCATAGAAGGTCAATATCATTCAATAACATTAACTAAATGCTTGCTCTGGTAGCAGGTACTGTGCTAGGTGCCAGGCAATAGAAGTACTAAAAAAAAAAATTCCCAGTATCAAGAAGCTTACATTCTGTTGGGATGTGTGTGTGTGTGTGTGTGTGTGTGTGTGTGTGTGTGTGTGTGTTTATGTGTGAATATATGTAATTAGACGGGCAAATATAAAACTATAAAAATAAATATCCAGTAACGGGAGGCACACACAAGCAAGGGAAAGATCAGAAAATATTTATGGAGGAGGTGGCATGAGAGCTAAGCTTTATAGAGAAACTAGGGATTCGAAGAGGAAGGAGTGAGGAGGGAAGAGCATTCTAGGTTTGTGGGGAGGGAAGGAAGCCAATGGAAAAGCCTGGAGATAGGAATGTAGAATACAGCGAAGAGCACACAGGCCAGTCTGGCAAAGAGCTGGAGATTGAGAGGATGTTCATCAATTGAGGAATAGCTGAACAAGTTGTGGTATATGACTGCGAAAGAATACTCTTATGCTATAGGAAATGATGAGCAGGACGATTTAAAAAAAACAAACCTATAAAGACTTACATGAACTGATGCAAAGTGAAGAAAGCAAAGCTAAGGGAATATTGTATACTTGTAAGGATGATCAACTGTGAAATATTCAGCTACTCTGATCAAGACAATGATCCAAGACAATTCCATATGATGAAAAATGCTATCCATTTCTAGAGAGAAAAATGACAGACTCTAAGTGCAGATTAAAGCACACTTTTAAAACTATTTTTCTTGGGTTTTGTGTGTGTCTTTTCTCTTTGCAACATGGCTTATGTGGAAATATGTTTTCTATGCTTTTGCATGTCTAATCAATGTCATATTGCTTGCTTTCTCAAGAGATGGAAGAGGCAAGAGAGGGAAAAAATTTGGAACTCGAAATTTTAAAAAATGAATCTTAAAAATTTTTAATATTTAGTTGGGAAATATTTAATGAAACAAAATTTTAAAATCTTAAGGTAAAAAAACAAAATCCAAAAAACCAACGACAAAGAGTATGGACATCCTGTGTAATTCCAAATTGCTTTCCAGAATGACTGGATCAATTTACATCTCCACCAACAGTGAATTAGTGCTCCGTCTTTCCAAATCCCTTCAACAACAACTATTCCCATTAGGAAGATAGCATACAATGGAGAGAGTGATGGATCTGGAGTAAAGTAGACGGAGATCAAATATTGACTCAGATACTCTCTAGCTGTGGGACCGTGAGCAAGTCATTTAACTTCTACTTACCTTGATTTCCTCAGCTGTAAAATGGGGATAATAATAGCACCTAACTCATGGAGTTATAAGGATGAATTGGTAAATTTTTATAAAGTGCTTGGTTTTATATAAATTTATATAATACTATTAATAAATTTATAATATGTTAAATTTCTAATATAAATAAATTTATACTATATAATGCCTATTAATTTTGTCGTTCTGTAATTTTTTAGTTGTGTTCAATTCCTTGTGATCTTATTTGGGGTTTTCTTGGCAAAGATACTGGAGTGGTTCACCATTTCCTTCTCCAGTTCATTTTACAGGTGAGGAACTGCGGCAAATAAAGTTAAATGACTTGACCAGGGTTATACAACTAGTAAGTATTTGAGGCTGGATTCGAATCTTCCTGGCTTAAAGTCCAGTGCTCTATCTACTGCACCTCCTAGCTGCCTTCAAACATAATAAGCATTATATAAATTCATATTCTCCTTCTTTCCTCATCTTTACCAGTTTGTTTTGTATGAGGTACATTTCTCTTATTATTAGTGATTGGGAACAATATTTCATATAGTTGTTATTAATTTGCAATTACTCTTGAGAAATCTTTGTTCATATCCTTTGAACATTCTCTAATGGAGAATGGCTTTGGTTTTTCATAGGACTTCCTGGGTTTTTCTGAAACTTCCTTTCAGCATTCCTTTTGACACACTAATACTCTTCTTCATTCATATGCTATCATTTGTTCAGTCATTCCCCAATTGATGGGCAACTTTTTAGCTTTCTATCTTTTGTTATTACAAAAAGAGCTCCTTTTTTTTTTTGGCTTTAAACATTTGGGTCCTTTTCCTCTTTCTTTGATCTCTTTGTAGTATAGGTTTGTAGTGGTAATACTAGACTTTGGAGACTTAGTTCCAAATTACGTTCCACAATGACCTAACTAATTCACAACTCCACCAACAGTGCATTGATGTGCCTGTTTTCCCATAGTCTTTCCATCATTCGTCAATTTTCTGTTTGTCATCTTTGCCTATGTAATGGGTTTGAATTTGGGGAACCTCAGGGTTATTTCAATTTTCATTTATCTTATTACTAGTGGTTTGGAGTAGTTTTTCATATGGCTATTGATAGCCTGGATTTCTTCTTCAGAAAATTGGCTATTGTTCCCAGAAATTATTGTCATGGGAAATTCTGTCCTCAGTAAATTGTGTTTTCAGGTTTGTTGAATACTGGGTTACTGAATTAAAATATTTCTGATTCTTTCTAGTCTAATCTGTTTTATTGATTGAATTTCTGTTTTTAAGTGTTACCAACTAATTTTGATTATTAATGTTTTGCAATAAAATTGCAACCTGGAAGTGGAAATTAAATCATTCTAGATTATTCCTTAAAATAAACTTTATTATGGTTTTGTCACATTTGTTTTTAAATTTGTATTAAAGAAGATGTAAGATGTTGGTCTAAGCCTAATTTCTTTCAGACTGCTTTCTAGTTTTCCAGCAAATATCAAACATATCAAATAGGGAGTTCCTTCCTAGGTTATTTGTTTTAGGGTTCATTGAACACTGTTATTAAGTTTATATTATGGTTATCTTGAAAGGGGCTTCACTTTTTCTTATTCTGTCATAGATTTTGGTTTTGCTGTATAGGCAATAGTCAATAGTCATTTATTGAGCACCTACCATTTGAAAGAGGCTGTGCTAAGTGCTAGGAATATAAATAAGAAAAAGAAAGTCCCTGTCCTCAAGGAGTTTATAGTCTAAAGAAGCTAGGCAATACACAAAAGTAAGCTGAAAAGGGGTGGAGCACCAGAGAGTATGGGGGTGTGATGTTCATGCAGCTGAAACCAAACACAGCAGCTGATGGTAAATTAAGTTAGCCAGAAAAGTCTGAGTCCTCTATAAAGAGGAGTTTGAAAAGGAATTAATTGCCCTGCCCTCCAGCCCTCCAGCCCTCCAATCAGAAAGGAAAGCAAGTAAGGGCGCTGAGCATCAAAGTTGAATCTATCTGCAAGGTGAGGAGATTTCAGGTGATGCATTCTCCTGGGGGACACCAAGTAAAAGAGCTGATGGTAAATGAAGTAGATGCTGCTTGATTATTTTTTTGTTGGGGTTTCTTTTGCCATCTTAAACTTCATTGAATCATCATATCCTTAACAGAGATAGTGTTATGAAATTGATTATGAATTCATGAAATTATGAAATGAGGGCAGGTGTGCCTGGTTCTTTGGGTATTTGACAGGAAAGACCATAAGTGGTAGTGGAAAATGGGACAGCAATTGGACTTTTATAACCACAGAAGGTACGGAGACTGGTGGTAAAAGGAGGGAGAAGAAAACAGCAGTTTCTAGAATGGGGAATGGGATAGTGAAGAAAGGCTGTATGAGGAAGAGAAGAGGGAAGAGGAAAAGGTAAAGATGATTACTCACATAATTAGAGTTGGGAGCATTAAGCAGCATGGATCTGATGGAGATGGAAGAATGCTGGTAAAGATAGTGAGGAGAGAAGGGAGACAGTTAAGGTCTTAACATATAATATGTAATATAATTAATAATATTAATAATGATTATTAATAATGTGTTATACAACTTATAAATTATGCTCCTTTGATATTTAGGACAGTTTGTATGTGACTTCCAAGTTCCGCTTTACAATTTTATTTCCTGCTATAGCCCTCTTTATTCTGGCTACTTATATACAGAGTGAAATAAGCAGAACCAGGAGAATATTATACACAGTAAATAATAGCAATATTGTGGAATGATCAACTGTGATAGACAGCAATTCTCAGCAATAAAATGATTTAGGACAGTCCTGAGGGACTTATGACAAAGAATACTATCCACCTCTAGAAAAAGAACTGTTGGAATGGGAATGCAGATGAAACCTACAACTTTTCATTTATTTATTTGAGTTTTTGTTTGGAGATTTTGGTTTTATATGATTATTCATTTACAAAAATGAACAATATGAAAATATGTTTTGCCTGATAATACATGTATAACCCAGGCTGAATTGCTTACCAGTTCTGGTAGGAGGGAGAGATTCAGTTTGGATCATATAACTTTAGAAAACTTATGTGAGAGTTTATTACATGTAATTGCTAAAAAAATTTTTTTAAGAGAAACTAAAAAAAAAGAAGCCTCTATACTGGTTACTTATAAATTTAATAACTATAGTGACCAGAAGGAGGAGGTGGGGTAGGAGGGATGGGGGTGGTGGTCAGGAGGACCAGAACAAGATTTAATTTTAATACAATATTTCCTTTTTGCCTGTCTTCATGTCTTTTTTTCCTTTTGTCCATTGTTTCTAATATTTCTAGATCTATAACAGTGTAGAAAGGTGACATTCCTTGTTTTATTCATGTATTAATTGGAAAGGTTTCCATTCTTCCTCCATTTTATATGATGCTAACTTTTAGATAGATATGTTTTTAAATATATAAAATATCCTTGTATGATTATTCTTTATAGTTTTTTTAGCATAAATTAATGTTGTGATTTGTCAGACTTTTTTGTTATGAATTGATAAAATTGATACCTAGATGTTTTTTGTTTTTAATATGATTATTTTAATTTTTCCTCAATGTTGAGTTATGCTTGCATCACTTGCTTATAGCACACTTTTTCACAGTGAATTATTGCTGAAGTCTTTTGCTGCTTTTTTATTTTAAATTGTTGAAATTATATTCATTAATGATGCTGGTTAATAGTCTTTTAAAAAATCCCTTCAATGATTAGATACTAGGGATATATTTACCTCATTAAAGGAAATTGGTAAAATGCTTTCCCCCTCAGCTTTTGAAACTAGTTTGTATAATATTGGTATCTGTTATTCTTTAAAAGTTTAATAGCGTCTTCTAACAAATCCATTTAGACCAGGGTTTTAATTTGGTATTTCTTTTACCAAAAGTTCAATTTCATTTTCTGAAATTATATTAATATCTCTATTGGTGTTCTGTTAGTTGGAGCATTTTGTATGTTTGTAGATAATCATCTCTCTGTTTTGTTGGTGCATAACTATATATCAAATTCTGAGAATTCTTTTTTAGTTTTCTCTGTTGTGATTACCCCGCCTTCATTTTCAATTTTGGGTTGATTTTCCTCCTTTTTCTTTTTAATCAAGCTGGTTAAACATTTATCAATGTCTGCCTTTGAGATGTCTTGAACTAGATATTCAATAGATATCTTACACTCAATGTGACCAAAAGGAGGAGACTCATTATCTTTTCCTTAAACCCTCCTCTACCCCACCTACCTTATTACTGTAATAGGCAACATCATCTTCCCTGTCCCTCAGGTTTGCCACCTATGAGTCATCATAGATTCCTTACTATCTCTCATCCCTCATATCCCAGATGTTACAAAGGCTTGATGATTTCACTTTTGCAACATCTCCAGATATGCCCCCTCCTCTCCTCTGGCACTGACACTATTTTAGTGCAGACCCCTCATCACTTTACATCCAGATTATTGCAATAGCCTGCTGCTATTATTGCAGTAGCTCTGCCTGCCTCAAATCTCTCCCCACTCCAATCCATTCCCCTTTTAGTCAATAAAGTTATTTCACTAAAACAGAGATCATGCCCTGCACCCTGCTCTCCCTATTGCCTTCAGGATCAAACACAAAATGCTCTAGTTGGCATTCAAGGTCCGTCATAAATTATCCCTCTTCTGTCTTTCCAGTCTTCTTACGCCTTACTTCCTAATGGGTGCTCTTTGATCGGAGGCCAAAGTCATTGGATATTCTACAAAAAAAGACCCTCCATCTCCTGTCTGCAGGCATTTTTTCTGACTGTCCCCTATATTTGGAATACTACCTCTGTGGTTCCAAAACTGACCTCTGGTTTCTTTTAAGTTCCAACTAAAATTCCACCTTCTACAGGAAGACTTTCCCCAATACCTTTCAATGCTGGTGCTTTCCTTCTATCAATTATTTCCTGTTTATTCTGTTTGTAGCTTGCTTTGTATGTATTTGTTTGCCTGTTGTTTCCCTCATTATATTGTAACTCCTTTGAGGGAAAAGAGTCTTTTGCCTCTTTTTATATCCCTAGCTCTTAGCACAATACCTGGCACATAGTAGACACTTAATTGATTAATTTGCTCATCTTTTCAAATATTCAGGTTTTTATTTTGTTGATCATTTCTATAGTGGTTTTGGTTTCCAATTTATCCATTTCTTTCTTCATTTTTGCTATTTTGAGTTTGTTGACTTTCTTGTATTTTAATTACATCTTTAGTCAATTAATTGCCTATTATGTCAATGCAAGTATTTGTAGATGTAATTTTTCCTCTGAGAATTGCTTTAGCGGAATCCCAGAAATTCTATTGTGTTGTTTCATCATTAAATTTTCTTTTATGTAGTTATTTGTTTCTTGATTTGTTCTTTGACTCACTCATTGATTAGGATTGAATTAGTTTCTCTATTTAGTTTCTCTATTGCTTTTGCTCTTTGCACTGATTACTATTTTTATTGTGTTATGGTATGCAAAGGAAATGTTTATAGTCTTTCTGCTTTTTTTTACTTGTAATATTTTTGTGCTCTAGTACATGGTATTTTTTTGTAAAAGTGCCATGTAGCAATAGAGAAATATGTGTATCTTTCAAAGTTCTCATTTATTAGACACCATAAATATTTTAGCTCTAAATTCTCCAACAGTTTGTTCAGTTCTGTTTTCCCCTTTGTTTATTTCCTGTTAGATTTGTCTGGCTTTGAGGGAGAAATATTATTATCTAATTATTATTAATTTACATGAATTATAAAATTATCTAATGTCATTTTGTTACCTTCCATGTTTTTTGCAATTCAAGTAATGTTACCTATATACATTTAGTTGCCATGACATTTGGTACATATGGTTAATATTGGTATTGATTTATTTTTATTCCTTTAATTATAATGTAGATCCCTTATTTGTTTCTTTTGATATTATCAATTTCTGCTTTTTCTTTGCATAATAGTATATTTGCAGTTCCTATTTTTTTTGATTCATCTAATGCATAGTAAATATTGTTTTAGGCTCTCATTTTCATTCTCTATAGACTTTTGCATTTTAACTGTGTTTCTTGTAAATAATAATATATTGTGGGCTTTTGTTCTTGTGCTCAATCTGCCACTTTCTTTCATTTTATTGGATTGTTGAGTCCTTTCATACTTAAACTCATGAGAGTTGGGATTGTGCCTTACTCTATTTAATATTTTATACCATTTTTATTCTCTTCCTCTTTCAAATCAATGCCATCATTATGATGCTTTGGTTTTACTCTTCTAGAGCATAGCTGGCTACATTTTCTCCTCAGACCTTTAGGGATACTTCTAAGGGCTTGGACAATATCTTTCCTGAATGCTATTTGTTCAAGACCACACTCTTCTGTGTTTTCCCTCAATATTAGCCACCAAGGTAAAACATTTAACCAATTTACCATATAATCAATTAATATTGATTAGCTTGTAAAAAGAGGTATTCACTTTGAAATATAGTAAAAACCCTCGGGAATACATTCTGTCTTATATCATCTCAATGTATGGGGAGAGTGGGTCCAGGTGTTTTGGTATTTTAGATTTTACTTCTTTATTGAAAAACATTTTTCCAGAATTTGGAAATTAAACATTTCAAATAAAACCCACTTGCAATAAAACCAAAACTACAAAAAAATACTTTGTCAGAAAAGTTCCTTTTATTTATTTTATTTTTATTTTTTTTAATCCTTAACTTCTGTGTATTGGCTCCTAGGTGGAAGAGTGGTAAGGGTGGGCAATGGAGGTCAAGTGACTTGCCCAGGGTCACACAGCTGGGAAGTGTCTGAGGCCAGATTTGAACCTAGGACCTCCCATCTCTAGGCCTGACTCTCAATCCACTGAGCTACCCAGCTGCCTCCCATTTTATTTATTTTAAAACCTTTACGTTCTGTCTTAGTATCAATTCTAAGACAGAAGAGTGGTAAGGGCTAATAATGGGAAATAACTTGTCCATTGTCACAGGGCTAAGAAGTGTCTGAGATCAGATTTAAACCCAGGACCTCCTATCTTTAGGCCTAGTTCTCTATCTCCTGAGCCACCCAGCTACCCATGAAGTTCCTTTTGCTTACAAAAGAAGGGAGGGAAAACCACACAAAAAAAGAATAAACAAGGTTAATAGGTTCACACTGCACACCAGGAATCTGTAAGAATAATTTCAGCTGTTGAAAAACTTTTGGCCTCCAAGAATTTACCTTTGAAGTTGATTTCACACCCCCCACCCCAAATTGCCACATTAAATCAATTGTGACTTAGATTGTTCAATCTGTAATAAGGTGAACAAGTCTTCATATTGTTGAATTAAAGTTATGATTTGACTTTTTTTTTTAAATTTTATTTTATTTATTTATTTTTTTTACATTTATTAATATTCATTTTTAACATGGTTACATGATTCATGCTCCTCCTTTCCCCTTCAACCTCCCCCCTCCCCCACACCACCCCTACCCATGCGCATTTCCACTAGTTTTGTCATGTGTCCTTGATCGAGACCAATTTCCAAATTGTTGGTAGTTGCATTGGTGTGGTAGTTTCGAGTCCACATCCCCAATCATGTCCACCCCAACCCATGCGTTCAAGCAGTTGTTTTCCTTATATGTTTCCTCTCCTGCAGTCCTTCCTCTGAATGTGGGTAGCATCTTTACCATAAATCCCTCAGAATTGTCCTGTGTCATTGTATTGCTGCTGGTTCAGAGGTCCATTACATTCAATTTTACCACAGAATGTCAGTCTCTGTGTATAGAGTTCTTCTGGCTCTGCTCCTTTCGCTCTGCATCAGTTCCTGGAGGTCTCTCCAGTTCGCCTGGAACTTCTCCAGTTTATTATTCCTTTTAGCACAATATATTCCATCACCCGCATATACCACAATTTGTTCAGCCATTCCCCAAT
>NC_058130.1:145000972-145222129 GCF_016433145.1 Gracilinanus agilis
GAGTGTTCCAGAGTTTCTCTTGATAGTCTTTTTCTTCTGGACTTCCTTATTGCTGGCCATTTTTGGCCCTGCCCCCTTTTTTTTTTTTCAGCTTTGTCTTTGCACTCAGGGTCTGCCTGGGCCTTACAAGGTCCAGGCTCCGGTCTCCTTGTCCTCGGGGTCAGGCCTCCTGGTAGTTCCTGGTCTGCCCCTCTGCCCAAGGTTCCTTCAGCAGTCTTTGGGGCTGCTTCCACTGCTGCGCTGGGTCTGCACTGGGTCCTCACTGGAGGTCCAAGCCTGGGCTGGAGATAGTTATTCAAGCCTAGGGCAGTGCCTTTGCCTGCGCAGATGCTCTTAGGGCACTACCTTCACCCCTGCAGAAGGTAGTGAAAGTCCGTGGGCTGGAGATCTTTATTCGCACCTGAGGCAATGCCTTCAGTGCTTGGGAAAGGCCATGTTTTAGGGGCCTTTGTCCTGGCCCTAGGCGGTGCCTTCACCCACATGTATGCTAGAGGAAAGTCTGTGCTTGCCCCCAGCCCCCTGGGGTCCCTTGTCTTGCTGCACACAGGTACAAGCCCCGGGGCTGCCAGGGATTATCTGGTTGCCCCAGTCCTGTTTTCACACTTGTGTGTTGGCGTTGTGCAAGGTGTGCGGTGGGGGTGGGTGGGGGAGGGGCTTCTTCCTCTCGCGTTTTAGTGAGAGCTGTTTCACCCCTTTATAGCGTGGAAATGCCCCGATTCTGCGTACCTTCAATGCTGCGCCCTGTTGTGGGGTCCCTTCGTTCCTCTGGACTCGTTTTTATTTCCCCTTGAGGAGTTCTGTATGCTTCGGTCAGGAGAGATCAAGCAGCTGCTCCTTACACTGCCGCCATCTTAACCAGAAATCTTCCTCTCTCTTTCTTGTCTTCATGGCTAATTCTTCTTTCATCAAAGCATGCTTCTGGTAGACATTGTATCTATGGACATTTTTTTCCTCCTTACTTTTTAGTTGAAAAGGGCTCTTTTTTAAAAATTTCACTTGCTGAATTCTAAGCAGACACATTTTTATTAGTACCTTTGACCTGGAGACCATCACTCTCATACTTTCAACTGAGGCCCAGAATTTCAAATCCTTTATTAAACACCATCTTTTTAACCAGCAGAATTCTGCCCCTCTTTCATTGACTGTGGGAAGCCAATAAGAGATTAGATAAAAATCTGAGACCCCCTCTTTTGACCCCTTTTATGATCCATACCTTTTCTTATTGGAAAAACATTATAGTCTTATTGAAAAGCTTTGAGTCCTTAGCAGACCAGCAGCTACTGAGTTAACAATTTCTCTCCTTGATAATTAAGAAACCTGAACTCTAAAAAATATATTACTTAGATAAGGCCCTAGACAGACAAAGCTAGAAAAGACTTTATCTGACCAGGTGCAATCCTGTAAATCTAGAAGATGGGATTCAATTAGTAAAAATCTCTATGAAATATATTTCCGCTCCTAGAATTAAACCCCTGCTAATTGGTGGTTGGAATTTGGCCTTTGACCCTGGACCTATCTCTCTACTTTTTAGACATTAATGGGTTTGTATATGATTTGTAACCCTTTCACAGCTGTGATTCTATCTCTGTGTTCTTTGTTTGAAACCAGTATAAAATAAACTCAAAACTCCATAGCAGTTGGAGCAGCTATGGGCTAACCACTAGTCTGGCTGTTCTCAGTTTTCTGTTTCTGGTCTTTTCAATCTGACGCCACTAAACGCCACTCAGGACCCCCCAAAATATAGAGCTGGCTCTCTATAATTGACATTAGTGATAAAGATACTCACCTCTTAATTTTCCTTCCTCCCTCCTTTCCTTCTTTCCTCCCTCCCTTCCTTCCTCTCTCCCTTCCTTTCTTCCTCCCTCCCTACCTCCTTCTCTTCCTCCCTCCCATCCTTCCTCCCTCCTTCCTTCCTTGCTTGCTTGCTTGCTTCCTTTCTTGCTTCCTTGCTTGCTTGCTTCCTTCCTTACCTCCCATCCTCTCCTATCCTCTCCCCTCCACCTCCCCTTTCTTTCCCTTTACCTTCCATCTTAGAATCAATGATTCTAAGGCAGGGCTAAGCAATGGGGGTCAAGTGATTTGCCCAAAGTCACAGCTAGGAAGTGCCTGATGTCAGATTTGAATCCAGGATTTCCTGTCTCTAGACCTGCCTTTTAATATACTGAGTCACCTAGCTGCCCCTCCGCCCTCCCCACTTTATTTTCTTGTCCAAAACTTCATAATTCTTAGCAATACTTCCTTAAATGTCTTCTGGCAATATCGTTTTGTTTTTTATAACCCTTACCTTCTGGTTTAGAATTGATATGGAGTATCAGTTCCAAGACAGAAGAGCAGTAAGAGCTAGGCAATTGGGGTTAAGTGACTTGCCTAGAGTCACACAACTAAGTGATGTCTGAAGCCAGATTTGAATCAAGACCTTCTGCTTTCAGGCCTGAATCTCTAACCACTGAGCTACCCAGCTGCCCTATAGTATTGTTTATGCTTATGCCAAAAAGAAGTCATACGTTTTGACAAATGCTAGGAAGTTCCTTGCTATGCTGCACACGTGTCCTGAGAAGACTCTATTTTTGCTCACTTTATTTTTATTATCAGGTCAATATTCCATTGTCTTAGTACCCTTTAGCAGAGAATTGGCCAACCTTACTCACATCTTACTGTGGCCCTCACTGGATGATTTCTCGCCTCCTGGTGCTTTGTGGCACAGTGTCTAGACTGTTGGGCATAGAGGCACAAAGTCTCAAGTTCAAATCCAGCTTTAGACACTTGGGAAAGTCATTTAACCTGTTTTCTTCGCCTGGAAAATGGAAACAATAGCATCTATCTCTCAGTGTGGTTGTGAGAATCAAAAGAGATTTTTATATCTATGTACGTGATCAGTATGTGATACATAGTAGGAACTTAATAAATTGTTTCTTTCCTTAATGACACCCGTGTATCCACATCATTATGCTCTTGAGTACAAGTAGCTGCTTCTTCAGAGGGTCCAGTTCCTTCTCCCTGGGAACAGCCTCCTATCTTTATTCTAAATATTCCCTTTCTTCCCTATGCCATATTGTTCTATTTTCTGACCTCCTGATCCTTGCATCTTTCAGTATCCTTTCTCTTTTTTCTTTTTACATTGAACCCCTTCTGCCATTTTATTTTATTTTTTAAAAACATTTATTTATTTAATTTAGCCTATTTTTCCATGGTTACAGGATTCAGATTCTTTCCTTCCCCTCCTCCCTCCCCCTTCCTGTAGCCAACAAGCAATTCAATTCCTTCTGCCATTTTAAAAGAAATACTTTAACTTTGAAAGTAGAGAAGTATTTTTCTATTACTATTTACCACTTCTTCTAGGAGGTAGACCAGACTGCACATGGAGGGTTTATTCAGTAATTACTTGGCTGTGGCATAAAACACCATTTTTCTATCTCCAGGGCCTTTCTTCTGAGATTGCTTCCAATTTTTTCACACACACACACACACACACACACACTCACATATATCTTGTCTGTACATAATTATTAGCATGTTTTATCTACCATTAAAATGTGAGTATCTTGAAAGAAAGGGAATATTTTTCCCCCTTCCTTTGTACCACTAGCATTTAACAGTGCCTGGTTTAAAGTATGCACTTAACAAATGCTTTCTGACTTGACACGGCACAATTCACTAGTCTTTTCATACATTTTTTTAAACCATTACCTTCTGTCTTAGAATTGATGCTAAAGGAGGCCTCTAGGTGGTTCAATGGGTTGAATGCCAGGCCTGGAACTGGAAGGTCTGGAGTTCAAATCTGACCTCAGATACTTCCTAGCTGACCCTGGGCAAGTATATTAACCCCTATTGCCTAGCCCTTACTGCTCTTCTGCACTGGAACCAGTATACAGTATTGATTCTAAAACAGAAAGTTAGGGTAAAAAAAAAGAAGAAGAATATTAAGTCTTTTTGAGCTAGGCAACTGAGATTAAGTAGATTGCCCAGGGTGACAGAGGTAGAAAATGTCTGAGACCAAATTTGAACCCAGGACCTCCTGTCTCCAGGCCTGGCTCTGTCCACTGAGCCACCCAGCTGCCCCTTCTCCATATATTCTTTTTTTTTTTTTAATTTTTTAAACCCTTAACTTCTGTGTATTGGCTCCTAGGTGGAAGAGTGGTAAGGGTAGGCAATGGGGGTCAAGTGACTTGCCCAGGGTCACACAGCTGGGAAGTGTCTGAAGCTGAATGTGAACCTAGGACCTCCCATCTCTAGGCCTGACTCTCAATCCACTGAGCTACCTAGCTGCCTCTTCTATATATTCTTGAATGAATTCTCAGCCTTCTGTGATTTTTGTTAGTAGCTTTCTTCAGTCTTCTGTTCTATTGTAGTAGCCAATGGATAACTCCTGGAGAAAGGAGCTGTTGATTGCAATTTCCTTATTTTCATGCCCAAGACAGAAACAAAGGTTCACTGTGCACCCAAATCCTCACAGCAGCACTTTTCACAGTAGCAAAGAAGTGGAAGTAAAATTGGCTTCTATAGATTAGGAAAGGGCTGAAAAAACTATAACATATGAACGTAATGGAACATTATTGTGCAATAAAAAAGAAGATGAATGAGGAATTTAGAGAAATCTGAGAATCCTGGTATGAATGGCCACAGAGAGAAATAAGTAGAATCAAGAGAATACTATATATGCCACAAGATTAATAAAGAGAAGCCCTAATTTTCTGGCCTGGTGTACCTCTCATGGAATGTGTTCTGGTCCCCCGTGTGAGGATCATGCACCTTTTTGGGACTCCAGATTTATCCCCTGTAACTGGGAATGAGAGATGAAGAGGACACTCTTGTTCAGGGAATTTCTTTCTGTGGTCTAAGAGAAGAGCTAAAGAGAAATGACTCTCCTCTTCTTTCTTGCACCATTTTGCTTTGTAATGGTTTCTCAGCTCTTTCTCTTCTTTAGCATTCCAGGAAGTTGGGGGAGAAGAGATAGTACTTCTCTACCCTCCAGAAGTGGTTATTTGCAACAGATAAACATGGAAGTGGCAGGCCTATGCTTGCTTAAGAAAGTTTAAGATTGGGCTCCAAATTTCTGGCCACGTTGTTCTGCTTTTATTCATAGCATAGCTCAATAGCTAGCAATCTTAAGAAATGGATGTTTCTAACCTTTGTGGTTATCTTGCGGATTGAGAGTTCTGGAATTCAGGATTCAGACAAAAGTTGACTAGAGGGGAAAGTATTTTCATAACAGCATACTGGGAGGAAAAAAAAGGACCACTGTCAAGTTCATCCTGCACTTGAAGGACTAAAGAAAGTCATGCATTGGCTCACCAGGAGATCTGGGCATTACAAACCATTCCTTCTAATAGCTGTGTCACTCAGATAATACAATTAAAAATGAATATGAAATATCTGTTTAGACAGACCACAAATGATTTTTTTTTACTATCTGCAAGGGGGATGGGGAGGAGATATAATGGGCGTAACTGGTGATTTGAGTATTTTAAGTTTTCTGGATTTGTTCGTATGTACTTTTTTTTTTTTAAACCCTTACCTTCCATCTTGGAGTCAATACTATGTATTGGCTCCAAGGCAGAAGAGTGGTAAGGGTAGGCAATGGGGATCAAGTGACTTGCCCAGGGTCACACAGCTGGGAAGTGTCTGAGGCCAGATTTGAACCCAGGACCTCCTGTCTCTAGGCCTGACTCTCAATCCACTGAGCTACCCAGCTACCCCCTCATATGTACTTTTAAATCTTATATATTTTCTTTGGGGACTATCTCCAACCTAACAGCCACATATTGTACACTGGGTACCTCTGAGGGAGTAGATAGATTCCTTGCTATGTGACCCTGGGTAAATCACTTACCCCCCAATGCCTAGCCCTTGCCACTCTTCTGTCTTGGCACCAATACTTAGTATTGATTCTCAGGTAGAAATTAAAATTTATTTGAATTTTTAAAAATATTTTTATTTAAATTTTATTTATTTAATAAATAACTTTTTTTAAAAGTTTTACCTTACAGCCTTTTACCTTACAGCATTGTATCTTACTAGATGCCATCAGTAAAGGAATCTAACAGATATTCCAAGAGTATATACAATTAAAAAAATTGCCAAAGAGGCCAGGCTGAGATTGACTCGGGACTTTCTGAATGCTCCCACAGCCAATTAAAGAACATCCTATTCACCAAACTGGTTAGCTGACCAGATCTAGTTACAGAATGGTCTGCACGTGCTCCACAGTCTCTTCAAGACACTTCCATACATGTCCTCACAAGGCTCCTAGAAGCAGGCTTTTTAGCTTCTCCATATAGGGAGATGCAGTTAAAGGTACTCTACATATGTGCCAGACCTAGTACGTATGCAACAACTATAACAGTGTAAGTGAAATACTAGCCAAAAGGTAATTGGACTCTGGAATATTGGAAAGAGCAATGGTAGTCTTAGAGAAGAGTTAATATAGTTTACATGGTCAGAAAAAGCTTTTGTATAGGATATTTTTGCTTAATTATTTTTCTCAAAAGGGAAGGTCTGATCTAGGGATGAGTTGGTGGCCAGAGATCTTGTATCTCCAAAAGCCTATGAGTCCACATTCTCTTCTGGCTCTCCTGCCACCTTCCACCTTTGGCCAGTTCTAGTTTCCAGGCCCATTAACTATTGAGGCCCATAGAAGTGAAGCAACTTCCATAAGGTCACTGATGCAGACAAACATCAACAAAACTATTTTTAGACACTCAAAAGCACTGAAGAATAATAAAAAGCTGTTATTCTCCTCTCTTCATCCAATTAATGGCAGATGCATTTATATTGCTTTCCCTTGATTAACTCAAGTTTTTCCTCATTTTCTTCCTCCTCCTCTTCCATCTTTAATCCCGTTCTTGGATCTTGGACCAGAACCCAAATTGTAAATTCTCAGGCTAGTTCTCTTTCCTCCATGCCATTACAGCATGTGAAATATTCCTACAAACTCAAAACTAAATTTAGAAATACAGAGAGGCAGAGAAGGAACTGGGGATGGATGTCCTCTCTGGCATTAGTCCCCACTTGGCAGGGTTCAATGCTCTTCTTTAGGAGAGAGCAGGATCATGGGGCCATAAGGAGGTTTTTAGTAGGACAAAATCACAGCCCTGGTTTCATTGGAAGTTTGGATTTCACTTTTGAAGACCTGGGGGGCTATTTTGCCAAATGGTTTTCTTCTACTATGTCAGCAGCTTTTCACTTTTAATTCAAACCTTATACTCATAGCTTTGGGAATGTCACAAAACAATATTCTGTATCCAACAAAAATTCCTAAGATTCTTTTCCCCCGCCCAGGGTAATTTCACCATCATGGATCCAGTGGGTTGGTATAGCCTGTTTGTTAACAAAGACTCCAGAAAATTCTCCCACTTTCTGAATAAAATACTCTCAAAAGGGACCTCACAGGATTTTCTATTAGTCACCTGAAGTAGATGACTATCTCTTTTAGTCAGAAATAGTTTTGAGAACAATATACTATAGAGTACTTTGCAAGCACATGTGTTTCCTACACTGGGTAGGAAGCTGGATTAGATGCACTGTAAGCCAAGATCCCTTTCGTTTCTGAGGCACTATAAGTAAACTTTGATATCTCTCTGCATGTTTGACAATTTTTATCCTAAGAAATTTTGCTTATTGTGTTCAATATACACTTTTTGAAAAATAACTATGTTGTAGTTCACAATTTCATATTTAAGCTTTTTTTCCTGTTCTTTGTGCATTGAAATGTTAGTTCATCAACATTTGTTTAGTTCATAATAACTAATGTTTATATAGTTTCTTATGGTTTGCCAAGCCCCTTACAAATATCATTTCATTTTCTTTCCACCATGATCCTGGACAATGAGCTATTATTACTCCTATTTTACAGTTGAGGAAATTGAGGCAGACAGAGGTTAAGTGAATTGTCCAGTGTTATACAGCAAGTGGTTATGATTTTTTAAGTACCTACATTTTACAGTTCTTTGGTCTAAATTTTTTCTGTTTCTGCTTACATTCATTTATTTTTGCTTTATTTTCCATGTGTAGCACAGAGACTAACCTGGCACTGATTGGCTGAAACCCTAGTGCCCTAGTAGTCTGCCCATGGTTCATTGTCCTGGGGTTGCCTCTCATCTCAATAGTAGAGTTAGTCTCCCCAGTACTGCAATTCCTTTCACAGTTTTCCTTCTAAGTTCCAATTCTTGTCCACTAGGCACTTTCTCTTTCTTAATTAAATGTTATTTTACTTTCAAAGATCAGTGTTTTCTCTCTCCCATTTCTTTCTACTCTATGCTTTGAGAAAACAAGAAAAATAAAATCCTTGTTTACAAGCACATATAGTCAAGCAAACCAAAAATTTGTCTACGTCCAAAAAAAATGTTTCAATCTATATTGAGTCCATCAGCTCTACCAGCAGGTGGGGTATATGTTTCTCCATGTATCCTCAGGGATCATGGTTGGTCACTGGGTTGATCAGAGACCCCACATTTTCTTTCTTTTTTAAAACATATTTTGTTTTACACCTAAGATCTGCCTCTCTCTCTTTCCTCTCCTCCTTTCCCAAGAATACAAGAAAAACAAAACTTATTACATAAATGTATATTCAATCAAAACAAAATTTCACATTGGCCATGTCTTAAAAAAATGTTTTAACTGCATCAATCAGGAGATGGGCAGCATGATTCATAATTGTCCTCTGGAATCCTATTTGATCATGAAGCTGCTAAAAGTTTAGCATAATAGAATTACATTGCACCCATATATTATAACTTGTTCTACTATTTCTCAATTTATGGACACTGTCTCAAATTTCCATTCTTTGCCACCTCTAAAAGACCTATAAATAGTTTTGCACCTCCTTAGAATTTGTTTTGCTTTGATTCCTCCCTTAATCTAGTCTTCCTCTATACCTTCTCTCATTTTGACTTTAATTCACTGTTGAGTGAAATATCTTTCTGTACCTGGACTGGATCTTTGTGTAATATTCCTTTTTAAAAACTAATTTAGATGAGAATGAGGTTCTAGGGTTAGCCACTCCCCTCTAAACCTTCCTCTTTTTATATAGATGTCTACTTGTACATCATCATTATGTGAGATAATTTTCAATAATCTTTCTTTCCTTTCCACTCCACACCCCACAAAGTAATGTTTCCATTCTTTTCTTAAGATCAACATGACAGAACTATTCATGTCTCTGACCAATTGTGTTTTCTCTATAAAACCTAATGATCATAAGATTCAGAGGGGGATACATGTATTAACTCCCCATATTTGAATGTAAGCAGTTTATCCTTTTTTAGTCATTTATCACATTTATTCATGTTTACCTATTAAGGTTTCTTCAATTCTGTATTTGTACTTCTAAGTTCCTCCACCGCTCTGGTCTTTTCTTTAGGAAAGCTTGGAAATCTTCAATTTCATTAAAGGAACCCCTGTACTCCCATAGTATTATACTTAGTTTTGCTAGGTAAGTTATTCTTGGCTTTAAGCCCATTTCTTTTGCTTCCTGGAATATCTTATTACAACCTTTTCATTCCTTTATAGTGACTGCTAAATTAAGTGTGATCCTAATTTTGGCTCCTCAGTACTTGAACTCTTTCTTTCTGACTCACCAAAGTATTTTTTCTTTGACCTGGAAGCTCTGAATTTTGGCTATGATGATTCTGGGAATTTTTATTTTGGGAGTTTCTTTTAGGAGATGTCTAAAGGACTCTTTCTATTTCTACTTTACCTCTGGTTCTAAAAGAACTGGGATACTTTACATTTTGTTCCCCATTTAGTTTTGCAATACAATACAATACAATACAACAAACATTTATGAAATGCCTTCTGCATTCCAGATACTGTGTAAAGTGCTAGGGACACAAATAAGATAAAGAAAGACATTTTCTGACCTCAGGAAGCTTACAATCAAACACAGGAAAACAATACACAAAAAGAAGCTAATAGTATGTGCCAGATAATCTGGCAATAGAGTCTGAAAATTGTGGAATTGAAACCAAACTGAGCAGCTGGTGAGAAATGAAATGGGCTGGAAATTCTGAGCCTTCTATAAAAGGATGCTCTAGGAAAAGATTTTTGCTCCATCCTCTAGCCCTCCATTCAGAGGGGCAGAGGCAACTGAGAGTACTGATGAGAAATGAGTTGCAAAATTGAAAAAGTCTTCATCATAGTTTCTTAGTGATAAGCTTATCCTGGGGGAGCATGATAATGGTGGAATCAAAACCAAACAGAGAAGCTATTTGTACTGAATCTACTGGAAATCTGTGTTATCTAATTTCAATTGGGTCATCATTGCACTAAGGCAATCTTTGTTCAAATTTCTTTTTTCTTTGATGTTAACATTTATTTTTTACATATAATATATCATAATAATAATAGAATATATGTGATTTATTTTTAACATGTAATAAATTATAATGAATATGCTTAACCATATAGGAATACAAATAATTTGATCTTATTGAAGCCCTTAAAGAAGCAAATTTAAAAAAATAATAGTTTTCTTTCTTTCCCCTCTCTTTCTTATTTACCTTTTCATGTTTGTCTTGATTTTTGTGATTGGATATCAAACTTTCCATTTAGTTCTGGTCTCTTCTTTGCAAATACTCAGAAATCTTCTATCTTGTTGAATGCCCATACTTTCCCCTGGAAGCATATAGTCAGTTTTGATGGGTAGGTGATCCTTGGTTGTAGACCCAAATCTCTTGCCTTTCTGAATATCATATTCCATGCCTTGTGGTCTTTTAGCGTGGAGGCTGCCAGATGCTGTGTAATCCTGATTTGTGTTCCCTGATATCTGAATTGTTGCTTTCTGGCTTCTTGTAATATTTTTTCCTTAACTTGGAAACTCTTGAATTTGGCAATTACACTCCTAGGGGTTGACTTTTGAGGGTTTTAGTGTACAGGGTGATTTATGGATCCTTTCAATGTCTATTTTGCCCTCTTGTTGAAGAACATCAGGGCAGTTTTCTTGGATAATTTCTTGTAGTATAGTGTCCAAATTTCTATTAATCTGATTTTTCAGGATGACCAATGATTCTCAAATTGTCTCTTTTAGGACGTTTTTCTTGATCTGTCATTCTCTCAGTGAGATATTTCATGTTTCCTTCTATTTTGTCATTCTTTTGACTTTGCTTTATTAGTTCTTGCTGCCTTGCAAGATCATTGGTTTCTGCTTGCCCAATTCTGGTCTTTAGAGACTGTTTTTTTGCTATAATCTTTTGATTTTCCTTTTCAATTTGGTCTATCCTGTTTTTCATGGTTTCCTGCTGTTTAATTTGGGTCTCCAATTTGCTTATCATTTCATTTGATTTTGGGGCATCTTTCTCCAAATGGGAGTTTCTGTCTTTTAACCTGTTAATTTCCTTTTGAGCTATTTCCCACTTTTCTTGCCAAATCTCTTCCATCTTTCTCATGATCTCAGATTTGAACTCTTCAAGAGCTTGTGACCAATTTTCATTTTTTGGGGAAGGTTTGGATGTGTTTCCTTGTTTGTCCTCTTCTGCTGTCTGCTCTGTTGTCTGGATTTTTTCTGTATAAAAGTTATCAAGTGTTAATGCTTTCCTCTTATTTTTTCTCTTGGTTAGTTCTTGGGCATTACTTGCCATTATTATGTTGGTTTTTCCTTCTCAGTTGGAAGTCTGGGTGAAGTGGGCAAGCTCTCTGTGTATAGAGCTGTGGAGCAGTTTTTGCCTGAATCACAGTGCAACATTGCCCCTCTCAGCTTTATCCTCGCACCTAAGGTCTGCACTTTTTAGGTTCCTGGGGTCTCAAGTCTAGCTGTTCTCAGGGTCAAGCCCTCCTGGTGGTCCCCTTACTTGCTCCTCTGCCCAAAGCTCCTTTACGAGTCTAAGCGTGCTGCTTCTACAGGCTGTCACCCCTCCAGTCTAGGTCCACACCCAAGGACCATGCTCAAGGTTTGCGCTCAAAGTCCATGTTCTTTAGCCTCTTGGGGTCTTACGTCTTGCTGCTCTCAAGAGCAGGCCCCTAGTGATCCCAGTTAGCTGCCAAGAACTTAGTGACTTAGTGAATGCCCCACACTTGTGCAAACTCTTGTGTGCTGGCTCTGGGACTGTAGGTGGGATGGGTGTGTGGCGGATTGATTAGCTCACATTTTAGTGAGAGCTATCCCTTATAGCATGGAAATGCCAAAACCCCACATACCTTCAATGCTGCGCCCTATTTTGGATCCCTTCGTTCACCTGGATTTGATTTTTGCGTTCTTTTGAGGTATCATGTATTGCTCGGTTAGGAGAGTTAAGAGCCCTGCTTCTACTCTGCAGCCATCTTAACCTGGAAGTCGAATATGCCTATCCAAGAGAAACAAATTCTCACATTATTTGTGTCAAAAAATCTGTCTCATTCTTTTTTTTTTCCCCTCTCTCCTATCCCTCCCCTTCTCAATTTTTTCTTTCCTTTTTTTAACATTTTCTTTTTTTATTTCATATTATTTTATTTTCCAACATTTTTCAAAGAACACTGAGTCTTAAATTCTCTCCCTCCCTACTTTCCCCCCTTACCTGTCACCCCTCTTGAGATGGTAAGCAATCTCATATAGATTTTACATGTGTAGTCATGTAAAAGATTTCTCCATATTAGACTTTTGGGGAATGGAAACTCAAATAGCAAAAAAAATTAAGAAAGTGAAAAAAGTTTGCTTTGGTCTAGATTCAGACTCAGTTCTTTTGCTCTAGAAGTAAATGGCATTTTTTTAAAATAATGAGATTTTTGGGATGGTTTTGGATCATTATCTTGCTGAGAATAACTGTTATTCACATGTGTTCATTGTAAAGTATTTCTATCACTGTATAATGTTCTCCTGGTTCTTATTTTACTCTGCCTCAGTACTTATAAGTCTTTCCAGGTTTTTCTGAGCTCTTCCTGCTTATCATTTCTTACAGTACAATAATATTCCATCACAATCATATACTCTAACTTACTTAGCCATTCATTCCTCAATCAACAGGTATCCCTTTACTTCCAATTCTTTGCCTGCATAAAAAGAGCTGCTTTAAATATTTTTGTACATAGAGGTCTTTCCCGCACCTCCCCCCCTTTTATTTAATCTCTTTGAGATACAAACCTAGTAATGATATTGCTGGATCAAAGGATATAAACTGTTTTATAGCCCTTTGGACATGAGTCTGACTCAACTGATTCCACTCATCATAGTGGTTACTTCAAATCTTTCCTTCTTTCCTTAAGCCTCCCAAACAGAACTTCTTTCCCCACTGTAATAGCTGAGTTCCTTACTTCATACTTTAATGAGAAAATAGAGGTCCTCATTATGAGCTCCTACTTTGTCCCTTTTCTACGTCTCAGAATTTCACAATACCATCCTCTGCTTCTCTTTTCCTTTCTGCCATTCCCGGATGATTTTGTTTTTTTTCCCACCAAGCTGTACTCCTCTGGACTTCTTCTGTCACATAGCCTGGCCAGGTAACTTATTCTCCCACCCTCCACCCCTGTTTCAGCTTCCTTTTGTAGACTACCTTCTCCATTAGAATCAGTTGTCTTTTTTTTTTTTTTTTTTTTTTTTTTTTTTTTTTTGGTATCTGTATTCCCAGTGCTTGACATATAGTACACATAGCACAGTGCCTGGTATATAGTAAGTACTTAATACATGTTTGTGATTGGGGCAGCTAGGTGACTCAGTGGTTAGAGAGCCAAGCCTAGAGATGGGTTCAAATATTGCCTGAAACACTGCCTAGCTGTGTGACCCTGGTCAAGTCACTTAACTCTAATTGTCTAGTCCTTACTACTCTTCTACCTTAGAACTGATACTTGAATCAATTCTAAGACAAAAAGTAAAAGTTTAAAAAAATAAATGTTTGTTCTTGACCTAAGTTGATGAAGAAGTGACCCTTTTCCCTAAGGCCAACCTCTTCATACATCCCTTGAGTCCACCCTCTCACATTCCCTCCAGCAGATTGCTCCTCAAAGTGGTCCCCTATTCTAAATTTTAATCTCTCCTAGTTGTCTCCAAATACTATAGTGCCTCCTTATTTTTTTTAAATTCTTATCTTCTGTCTTAGTATTCGTTCTAAGACAGAAGAGCATCAAGGGCTAGGCATTTGGGGTTACATGACTTGCCCAGGGCCACACAGCTAGGAAGTGTCTGAGGCCAGACAGACAACATAGAACCTCCCATGTCTAATCCTGGCTCTCTATCCACTATTCTACCTAGCTGCTCCCTTCTCTATCCTTTTTTTTTTTTAACTCATTTGATCACCTTGATCTATTGTCCTATATATCTAACCCCTTTCATAGCTAACCTCCTAGAAAAGCTCCTTTGTCTGGTTGACTCTCCTTCCTCTCTTGTCACCCACATACAATTTCTGTTCATTGTTCATATATCTTAGATACCAAATTCCTATCAGAGAAATTTATACAATGATTTTTTTCTCCTCATTCAAGCATTTTCCTTTTTATTCTAGAGGCATACATTTTGTTTGTGCAGAAGATTTTTGGTTTCTTGTAAACAAGGTTTTTTACTTTATCTTTTGTAAAATATCTCCTATCTATTACAAAAATGAATGATATGGAAATAGGTTTTGAGTATAACCCAGTGGAATTGCTTGTCAACTCCAGGAGTGGGGGGGAAAGAGAGAGAACAAGAATCATGCGACTGTGGAAAAAAATTTTAAAACTTTAAATCAAATTTAAAAAAAAAATTAAGTCATGTGGTGGGCTGGTGGACATCAGCATGTCGCAGCCTGTAGTCTCTTGACAGATGATTTCAAATTTCTGAGCCAATGTATAGATCTCTAGAATTTTCCAGATCTTCTATTACATTTTTTTTCCTATGGATAAGCTGAAGTAATAGAATCAGCTAATACTGAATCAGAATATATCAGGGCACAACTATATATTATTTTTCTTGCTTTTTCTTGGCTAATATGGGAATGTTTTATATGATTTCACATATATAATTGATATCATATTGCTTGTCTTTTCATTGGGTGGTGAGAGGGCCTGAAATTCAGAACTTAATTGCTAAAAATAAATTTCTTAAAGAAAGAACAGTGAAAATATTTCCCCATTCCATGGAAAATGTTTAGTTTTTGATTTATCATTTAAATATGGTGATGTCTATCAAAATACATTGACATAATTTAAATAAAACAAATAAAGATGGTATATAATGCTTCATGCAAATGGAAAAAATACTCAACATGACATTTTGTAATTCATATAAAGGACATTTAAGAGCATTATAATAACTAATATAGATTATATCTTGCACATGTAAAATTAAAATGTAAGAGGTAAATGCAAAATTTATATTAACTGGTATTCTATTTTGTGGTCTGCACACATGATAAGTTAGTAGCTTAATTTTAGTCATTTGCAAAGCCATTTAAAAATAAAGCATATTTGATTGAAAAAAAAAAGACTATATCTCCTACCCAGAGCTGTGAGAGGTATGTTATTTACCTCTCTGTTGATTTTTTTTGACAGTATGATCTTTAATACTAAGGCCATGTATCAATTTAGAATATGTTGTGGAATATGGCATAAAGTGCTGCTCTAAGATTAATTTCTGTCAGACTACTTTTTCAGGTTTTCCTGCAGTTTTTAGCAAATAGGGAGCTTTTAAAAAATTATTTTCTTCTTTATCAAACAGTGAATTATCAGGTTCCTTTGTTTCTCCCTTGTCTGGTTTGTTTCACTGACGTCTCGCTCTATTTTCCAACTATTTTCCAACATTTTTCCAGATAGTTTAAATGAGTATTTCTCTTGATTAATTGATTTCTTCATTAAGTTATTCGTTTGTTTTGATTACATTAAAATTCCCAGGTATCTCTCTCCCTCCCCTCCCTGCACAAGGCATCACTTGACAAAAAAGTATATGTATGCATAAATTATGTCTTTAGTGTTTCTGTTTACTAGTTCTTTTTCTGGAGATGGACATTCAAAAGTTATTTTTCAAATATCAATTCAGTAGTATAATGTTCTCTTAGAACATTGTACACAGTAATAGCAATACTGTATGAAGATCAACTTTGGAAGATTTTAACTGCTTTCAGCAAAACAATGATCCAGGACAATTCTGAAGGATTTATGACAGAAAATGCTATTCACTTCCAGAGAAAGAATGGAATGCAGATCAAAGCATGTGATTTTTCACTTTAGTTTATTTGTGTTTTTATTTTGGGGGTTTGATTTCAGATGAGTATTTTCTTATAACAATGAACAATATGGAAATATGCTTTGCATGATAATATATGTATAATCCAGATCAAATTGCTTACCATCTCCAAGAAAGGGAATGGAAAGGTGGGAAAGAAACAATCCGATTCTTATAATTTCAGAAAAAATTTTGTGGAAAATTATTACATGTAATTGGGAAAACAAAATACCTTTTAAAAATTAATGTCTTATTAGTTTTACTTGTTTTGCTTTTCATAATTTCATGCAGGTCTTTCCACATATTTAAAAAAATTAACCTGCTAATCATTTCTTATAGCACAGCAATATTCCATCACAATCATGTGCCACAACTTGTTCAGCCAATCACTGTTTGATAGACTTCCCCCTAATTTCCAGTTCTTTACTACCACAAAGAGAGCTGCTATAAATATCTTAGAACATATAAGTTCTTTTCCTTTTCCCGTGATCTCCTTGGGAAACAGACCCAACTATGATATTGCTTGGTCTAAGGGTATACACAATTTTATAAATCTCTGGGCCAGTGATGTATTAATGTCCCCGTTTTTCCAAATCAAGTATTTTTCTTTGTATTATAGTTTGAGATATGGAAGTACTATTCTCCCTTTGTCCCTACCTTAAGATTCTAAATTATTTTTCCAAATGAATTTTGGTTATTATTTTATTGATATCTATAAAGATGCCTTTGATAAATTAATTGACATATCATTAAAAGCATATAATAACTTTAGTATTATTATCATTTTTATTATATTGACATGACCAAGCCACAAGTGCTGAATATTCTTTCAATTATTTAAGGAGCATTTTGTAATTGAATCTATATAAGTATTGAAACTATATAAGTAATCTGTGTGCTGATAGGTTGATCTTCAGAAATTTTAAATATTTTGTAGTTATTTGGAATGGAGTTTCCTTTTCAATGTTGCCTCTTAGATTTTTTTTATTATTATATTAAAGTGCTGTTGATTTTTAAGGGTTAATTTTGTAGCCTAAAACTGTCAAAGTTATTATCTTGCTTAATATCTTTTCTAGGTATACTATGTCATCAGCAAATATAGATAGTTCTATTTCCTCTTTACCTATCTTTATGCCTTTTGTTTCTTTTTCTTGTCTATTTGCTATTATTATCATTTCCACCCAGTTCCTCAACCTACTTTCTTCCCAGGAGCTGCTACTCTACCCCATCTTGGCCACAAACAAATATGGACCTTTGATCTTACCATCACCCTCAAATTTCCAAATCCATGTTCAAGAATTCTGAAATCTCTTTATCTGGCCATAATTTATTGACTTTTCACCTCTCCCTCTGCCTTCCCTTATTTGACCTTACTCTTCATCTTCCTTGTGTCCTCCAATCCCTGAACTCCTTAGTTCTCTCCCAGACCATCTCCCCTGCACTAGCCACTTGTCTTGACTCCTTGTGAACCAGTTCAATTCTACATTGTCCTCTTGAATTCCCTGACCTCTTATCATATCACTGATTATCACTTATCATATCACTAATTATGCCCAACCAAACTTCAGCCTTACATTGGTCCCATGATTCACTGCCTTCATACTTGTTCAGAAGCTATTGAATAAAGGTAGAGAAAACTACACATCTGTTCTGACTGAGTCCACTCAAATTTTGTGTTACATAATGTCAACTGAGTCTTCACTGCTGCAAGGCGATCCTACTCTATTTCCCTTATCAACTCACTCTCTACTTTTCAACCATCCTCAAACTACTGATAGTTTTAAGGTTAGAATCTTAAAGAAAAAATTGAGGAATGACTGCCATTCTCTTTTCCTTCATCCTTGTTTTACATGATTAAGTGACTTGGCTTTTTACTAAGGTTAACTCTTCTACTTATCTAACTGATCCCATTCCATCTCATTTCCTCCAACAGACTATCCCTTCTGTCATTCTCACTCTTTAAATTATTTTCAGTCTTTCTCTACTGGATCTTTCCTGCTGCATACAAATAAAGTCCATTTTTCCCTTCTGAAAAAAATTCCTAACTTGGTCCTTACATTCCTGCTAATTGTTATCTTATTTCTCTTCTGTCCTTTGTAGCTAAACTTCTCAAAAAGACTGTCTATAACAGGTGCCTCCACTTTCTTCTCACTCTCTTCTTAATTCTTTACAATATGGGTCCTGACTTTATCATTCTATTGAAACTGCTCTCTCCAAAGTTACTAATAATTCCCTAATTGCCAGTCCCATTGATTTTTCCCCCTCGTTTTCCTTGACCTCTCTGTAGCTTCTGATACTGTTGATCACTCTCTTCTCCTTGATATTCTCTTCTCTAGATTTTTAGGATTCCACTATCTCCTGGTTCTCTTCATATCTTTGTGACCACCACTTCTCTGTTTCCTGTGCTGGATCCTTCTCCAGAATACACCCTCTAAGGGTAGGTGTCCCTCAGGGTTTTGTCCTAGGTCCTCTTCTCTTTGTATACTTGGTGATTTCATCATGTCCCATGAATTTAATTACCATCTTTGTGCTGAAGATTCTCTATTCTACCTTTCCTGCCTTGATCTCTCTCCTGACCTCTAAAGTCATATTTCTAATTGCTTTTCAGACATCTTGAACTGAATTTTCAATAGATATCTTAAATTCAACATGACCAAAATGGAACTCATTTTCTTTTCTCCTCAGTCCTCCTCCACCCCACTTTCCTTATTACCATAAAGGGAAACATCATCCTCCCAGTCCCTTAGGTTTGCAACCTATGAGTAATCCTGGATTGCTCACTATCTCTAACCCCTCTAGAATATTGTATTCTAGTTTCTCTACTACTTTTAATGGTTGATGTTAAATCATATGTGATCTTGACTTATTTTTTTCCTCTGGCTGCTTGAAGTATTCTTTTTTCTTTGACCTGGAAACTCTAGATTTTGGATGTTCTTAGAAGTTTTTATTTCAGGATTTCTTTCTGGTTATGACTGTGGGAATTCTTTCAAATTTCTACTTTACCCTTTGATTTTAAGAACATTGGGCAATTTTATTTTATATTTTCTTGATATGTGATGTTCAGATATTTGGCCCTAGTTTTGGATAGTCAATGATTCTTAAATATTTTCTCTTGTCAAAGTTTAACAAGTTTCTAATGGCTTTTATGATGTTTATAATTGCTTTGAAACATTGGGATTAATATGACAAATCAATGATATATGCCTGGAAATATTTCTGACTGCAAGAAAAAGTCAGAGTATTCTAAACAGTGGCCCACTTCTCTCTGTTATCAAAGTTATAGCTTGGTTCACATTTCAAATGGTTGACAGTATATCTCTTGTGTTAGGCAGAAATTTCCCACATTGCCCAATCCTAAAAGACCCCCTCCCCTCTTTCTTGAAACACCATATAAGCTGTAATCTTCTCCGCAGCTTGAATCTATCCAAGCCCTTACACATGTGTGCGACTTCTCTCTCTCAATGGAAATAAACATCTTTGCTATAGAATTTTATATCTGACAGGTTTCTAAGGTTGACACTCTTCAATGTGTTTTCACTACAAGATACTTTACATTTTCTTCCATTTTTCCAGCCTTTTGAGTTTGTTTTAATTTTTTAATTAATCTTTAAAAATATTTCTTAGCAGATTGGCCAATATGACAGCAAAGAAAAGTGATACATGATGGAGAATTGGGGCACTAATACTCTGCTCTGTTCTCAATCCCTCCTGATTAAAGAAATGCAAATTAAAACAACATTGAGGTACCATCTCATACCTAGCATTAATCCCACAGAATTATTCTGGTTTGCTGTTAATAGCAAAGTCCATCACATTTAATCGTTACACAACATTTCAGTTACTGTTCTCCTGGTTCTGCTTATTTCACTCTGCATCAGTTCACTTAAGTCTTTCTAGCTCTTTCTGAAATCATTCTGTTCATCATTCCTTGTTCCACAATAGTATTCCATCTCCATCATTTAACATATTTTGTTTAGCCATTCCCAACTGAGGGACATCCTTTTAGTTTCTAATTCTTTGCCACAGTGAAAAGTGGAGCTATAAATATTTTTGTACATATAGGTTCTTTCCCTTTTTGTCATCTCTTTGGGATACAGACCTAGCAGTGATATTGCTAGATCAAAAGGCAAACATTTAGGGGCAGCTGGGTAGCTCAGTGGATTGAGAGTCAGACCTAGAGACAGGAGGTCCTAGGTTCAAATCCAGCCTTAGACACTTCCCAGCTGTGTGACCCAGGGCAAGTCACTTGACCCCTATTGTCCACCCTTACCACTCTTCCACCTAGGAGCCAATACACAGAAGTTAAGGGTTTAAAAAAAAAGGTAAACCTTTTTTAAAGCCCTTTGGTCATAATTCCAAATTGCCTTCCAGAATGGTTGGATCAATTCACAACTCCACCAGCAATGCAGCAGTGTCCCAATTTTGCCACATTCCCTCCAATATTTATAATTTTCTTTTACTGTCATATTGACCAATCTGTTAGGTATAAGTTGATACTTCAGAGTTGTTTTAATTTGCATTTCTCTATCTCATAATTTTAAAAAATCATTTTATTATTTAAATTTTTTTCATGGTTACTTGATTCTTATTGTCTCCCTCTCCTTCCCCTTCCCTTCCCACTTCCAGGGCTGACAAGCAATTGCACTGGGCCATATATATTATCACTCAAAATCAATTTCTATATTATTCATTTTTGTAATGGAGTAGTCTTTTACAACCAAAACTCCAAGTCATATACTCATATAAACATGTGATAAATCATATGGTTTTTTTCTGGATTTCTATTCCCATAGTTCTTTCTCTAGATGTGGATAGCATTCTTTTTCATAAGTCCCTCAGAATTGTCCTGGATCATTATATTGCTATTAGTAGCAAAGTCAATTACATTTGATTTCCCCACGTTTCAGTTACTGTGTACAATGTTCTCCTGGTTCTGCTCATTTTACTCTGCATCAGTTCATATAAGTCTTTCGAGTTCTTATAGAAATGAATTGATTCATCATTCCTTAGAGCACAATAGTATTCCATTACCATCATATACCACAATTTGTTCAGTTATTCTTCAATTGAGGAACACCTCCGCCAGCAATGTATTAGTGTCCCAATTTTGCCACATGCCCTCTGAAATCTATTGTTTTCTTTTACTATTATATTGGTCACTCTACTAGGTGTAAGAGGTGGTACCTCAGAGTTCTTTTGATTTGCATTTCTTTAATCAAAAGAGATTTAGCACATGTTTTCATACGATTATTGATAGTTTTGACTTCTTCATCTGAAAACTGCCTATTCATATCCCTTGACCATTTGTCAATTGGGGAATGACTTAGTGTCTTATATATTTTATTGATTTCTTTATATATTTGAGAATTTAGACCTTTATCAGAGAAATTTGTTATAATTTTTTTTCCTTGTTTGTTGCTTCCCTTAATAATCTTGGTTACCTTGGTTTTGTTGTGTAAACCACAACAAAAGTGGGTGACAAAGCAGAATTGACTGACTGCCTCGGTAATCCTAGGAAAAGTGTCTTTTGTGATTGGACACATAAACTAGAAGGAAGGCACAGGAAGTGATGCAAAAGAAGTTCCTATAAAAGGGAGTGACAACTTCCTGTGAGATGGTTCTGCTTCATTCTTGGAGTTGGAGTTCTTCTTTACCTCTTCGGCCTGGAACTGGACCTGGAGGAGCTCTGGCTGGGACCTTGGACTTGGTGAAACTGTTCTTAAATCTCTCCCTTAGAACTACACGTGATGAGTGAAAAAGGCTGACTCCCTTAGCTTCCCTGGAGGTACTAGCCTCTGGAGGGGCCATCGATTGGGAGAAGCCCTTATGGCTAAAACTCTCATTAATTGGCTTTTTTAGGCTCTCTAGCTGGGACCTCTGGAGCCCTGCCAGAGTAAAGCCAGGGACTGAGCACATATCTAGTTCCTTAAGCTATATCTCTTACTCTACCCTCTTCTCATTTCTCTACTTTCACTCTCTCCTATATTTTATAAATAAATTACTAAAAAATCATTTGGAATTGATATTTATTCAATTCCTGGCAACCACCCCTTTAAATATTTAGTCCAAACAAAACCCCCTTTTCTCCTTTTTATGTTTTGTACAAAATCTTTTTAATTTAATATAATCAAAATTATTTATTTTACATCTTGTGATGTTCTCTATCTCTTCTGTGGTCTTAATTTTTTTCCCTTCTCAATAGATCTAACAGGTATACTATTCCATGCTCACCTAATTTACTTATAATATTATTATGTTTAAGTCACATATCTATTTTGAACTTATCTTGGTATATGGTATGAGATATTGATCTAAAACTAATTTTTGCCATACTGTTTTCCAATTTTCCCAGTAGTTTTTATTAAATAGTGGGTTCTTATCCCAAAAAGCTGGGACCTTTGGGTTTATTGAATAGTAGATTGCTGAGATCATTTACCCCTGGTTTATTCCATTGATCCACCCTTCTATGTCTTAGCCAGTACCAGATTGTCTTGATGATCAGTGCTTTAGAGTACAGTTTAAGATCTGATACTACTTCTAAGATGGGAAGCAAGGAAGAAAGAAACAAAGGAAGAAAGAAAAAGAAAGATCTCTTAGTATTTTTTCATTAGTTTGTTGTTCCTGATTGTTGTATTTGTTTGCCTTTATTACTTCACTGGGAATGTTTGCAAAACAATTGTTCAGGTCCAGTTTTCTTTCTAGGAATGCTTTGAACAACTATTATTGATCATCCATCTGTTTCATTAAGTTAGGCTCAGGTTTGCAGAGCATGTTACTTTAGTTTGCATTTTTAACTCCTTTGCTCATTAGGAACACATTTCATTTCCTCTTCTGGTTTCTGGTGGGTACATAATAGTTTTGTATAATCAGAATTTCTTTTCCTTTACATTTAAAGGTATTTCTTCTGATTGCTTGTAGAATTTGTTGTCTTTGAAATTATTAAATTTAACTGCTATGTGGGAATCCAATGGCATTCTCTCAATCCTCATTCTCCTTGGTTTAGACAGCCTTTGACACTGTAGATAACTCTCTCCTCCATACTTTCTTCTTCCCAGGTTTTCAGGACTTCACTTTCTCTTGGTTCTCTTCATATATCTCTGACTGCTCCTTCTCTGCCTCATTTGTTGGATCATCCTTTAGATCATAACCTCTATTTTGGCCGTCTGGTTTCTGTCCTGGGTTTTCTCTCTCCTTCCTCTATACTATTTTATTTATGGATCTCACCAGCTCCTGGATTTAATTACTATCTCTGTGTTGATGATTCTCAAATCCACTTATCTTTCCTCAAACTCTGCTGACCTCCAGTCTCACATTTTCAACTGTCTTTCAGACACCATGAACTGGATATGCTGAACACATCCTACAGTTAGCATGTTCAAAATAGAATTTGTTATCTTTCTCTTTAAAATCTGCCCCCCTTCTTACTATAGTAGAGGGCAACACCACCCTTTCAGTCCTTTACGTTCACAACCTGGGAGTCATCCTCACTTCCCATATCCAAGCTGTTGTCAAGGCTTATTGATTTTTTCTTTGCAATATTTCCCTAATAATATTATCTTCTTTCCTCTGACACTGCCACCAGTCTAGCGTATGCCTTCATTAATTCACACCTAGACTACTGCATTAGCCTACTAGTGGGTCTGCGTGCCTCAAGTATCCCCTCACTCCAAATAGCCCCGAAGTGGTTTTCTAAAGTGGTAGACTGATCATGTTATCCTTTACTCAACAAACTCCAGTAGCTCCTTATTGCCTCCAGGTTCAAATACAAAATATTCTGCTTGGCATTCAAAGCCCTTCATAACCTAGCTCCCTCTTATTTTTCCAGTTTTCTTACACCTTACTCTCCAAAATATACTTTTCTTTTTGCCAACACTGGTTGTTCCAAGAATGAGGCATTTAATCTCTTACTTCTGGGCATTTTCTCTAGCTATCTCTCATAGCTAGAAAACTCTCCCTCCTCATATCTGCCTGACTTCCCTAGTTTCCTTTAAGTCTCCACTAAAATCACATATTTTACTGGAAGCATTTCCCAATGACTCAGTTCTAATGCCTTTCCTCTATTAATCCCTTCTATAATTAATATCTCCCATATGGCATATCTGCATATGTAAAGGTATTTAATGGCATTTTATTTCTTCTAGACCATGGAGACAGCTGTAACTGCTTCATCTTTAGTACATAATTTCTGCTTTGAAGAAGTTTAAGAGGTGATAGTGATTGCAGAAAATGTCTAATCTATCATTTTGGTTGCTTATGTGGCCCAGGCCATGTAGTTATTTTAAAAAGAATTTCCTTTTCCATGTTTTCTTTCTTTCTTTTTTTTTTTGTGAGGGTAGTATATAGAAATACTGATGACTCGTGAATTTATATCACCAGCAAAAATTATCATTTCAATTAATTTTTTTACTTTAGAGTTTTCTAAGTAAGCAATCATACAATTTATGATCAGTTTGTTTCCTCTTAGCCTGTACACATTCTTTCAAACTCTTTTTCTTTTCTTATTGCTATTGCTGCCATTTCTAGTGTTATATCAAATAGTGGTACTGCCAATGGACAGCCTTGATTAAACTTTGATATAATTGGGAAAAGCTTCTAGTTTATCCCCATTACAGATAATGTTGGTTCTATTTTTTTTGGTAGCTACTACTTGCCAAATTAAAAAAAAAGTTCATTCCGGTTTTTAGTTTTTTTTTTTTTCTTTTTTTAAATGGATGTGGACATTTTATTTTGCAAAAGTTTTCTCTATATTTGTGGCTATAATAATATGATTTTTTGTTCTTATTATTATGGCCTATTATGTTAATGATTTTTCTAAAAGTGAACTAATACAGCATTCCTGAAAATTTTTTTATGAACTATATATTTTGTAGGCCCTTTTGTTAGTATTTTATCTAAAACTTTGATATCATTGTTCATTATGTATATTGGTCTATAATTTTCTAATTAAAATATTTTTTCAATTAGCATAAAACTGTCTTTTTCCTTCCCCTCAAATTGAGAAAAATAAATAAACAAAAACACTCTTAAAAATTATATAGTCGAGCAAAAAAATTTTCTCATTGGCCATGTCTATCTATTCTATATCTATATCTGTATCTTGTTCTGCACTTTGAGCCTACCTCTCTATCAGAAGGTAGGTAGCATGTTTCATCATCAGTCTTTTGGAATCATGGTTGGTCATTATGCTAATAAAGTTCCTAAGTCTTTCAAAGTTTTTTTCATAGAATTGTTACCATTACATAAATTGTTTTTCTGGTTCTGCTGACTTCACTCTGTATCAGTTCATACAAATCTTCCAGAGTTTCTCTCAAAGTACCCTCTTTACCATTTCTTATAGCATAATAGCATTCCATCATATTTATATGTCATAACTTATTCAACCATTGCCTAATTTATGGGATTCTTTCTGTTTCCAATTCTTTGCCACCACAAAAAGAGCTATTATAAGTATTTTTATATACCCTTAGAGTTTGTTTCATTTAGGATTACCCCCTGCTTTAATCTACTCTTCTAATTCCCCCTTTTCCTTCTCTTCTTTCCCTCCTACTTCCTTGGTGAGTGAACTGTGTGTCTGTAGGGAGAGGCAAAAAGGCCTTTTATTGTAGTGCTCCTGAATTGACCCTGTCCACAGTGTCTATGTACCACTAAATCTGCTATGCTGAAAAAATGATTCATTGTGCTTTGTTATTGTTGTTCTTGTTTTTGCACTTCCCAATCAAGATTGATTCTGGCATGTTTTCTAGATTTGTTTAGAGGATCTGGCAGGAGACAGGGGAAGGAGCTAAGTTAATATCTTTCTAATACTTTGCCATCTTAGGATCTCTTCTTTTCTTCTTTGTATAGTTTATGTAATATTGAAATTATTCTTTAAATCTGATAAAGTTCATTTATAAATCTATATTGTGCAATTAGGTTCATTCACAAAATCCATAAATCCATATTTTTTTTCTTTAGAAGTTCATTTATGACTTTTATTTTTCCAAGATTATGCTATTTACACTATTTCTTGTTCTATTAATTTGGGTATTTTATTTTCATATCTATCCATTTTATTTATGAATTTTATTGATATATAGTTGTACAAAATTTTCTAATTTCCCCTTTCTTCATTTATTGTGAACTATTTTTCTTCATTATATTGGTATTTTTTATTTCCTCTTTAAAAAAAATTAATTTAGCCAATGACATCTACTTTTTTCAAAAAGCTCCTAATTGGAGATCTATCAATAGCTAACTTCTCTAAAATTACATACAAATCTTTAACTTCTTAAATTTTTTATATTAGTCCAGGTCTGAAAGAGGTATACTATGGTCCCTTTCTATTAGAGCTTTACTATTTATTTCTCATTTAGCCTTTCTCTTAAGTATTTAGATACTTTCATTTAAATGTATCCTTTAGATGCATTTGGTATATATATATGTAAAGTACGGACATTAATTCATTATCTATATATGGTATCTTTTAATATAATGTAATTTCCCTATTTTTAAAAAAAACAAAACTTACTTTTTGCCTTAGAATTGATACTAAATGTTAATTCTAACGCAGAAGAGCATAAGGGTTAGGCAACTGGGATTTAATGACTTGCCCACCTAGAAAATGCCTGAGGTCATATTTGAACCCGACACCCCCCAATTCCAGGCCTGGCACTGTGCTTCTTAGCGGCCTTTCTGGTTTATCTCTTCTAATCAAGTCTATATTGCTGTTAGCTTCTCTGAGGTGATGATTGTGATATCTTGTCTTTTAAAATTCGGCTGAAATATAATGGATTTAGCTACTGACCCTTATTTTAACTTTTCCCCTTATGCTTCAAGGGTATTTCTTATAAACATTATTGTATTCTGCTTTCTAATCCATTCTTTTCTAATTCACTTTCCATTTTATGGCTGATTCCATTCCATTCAGTCACATTTATGACTATTAATTGTATATTTTTCTACATCCTATTCTCATACTTTCCCTTCTTTGCTCTATAACCCTTAAGAACAAAGAAAACAGCCTCAGACATTTCCCAGCTGTGTGACCCTGGGCAAGTCACTTAACCCCCATTGCCTAGCCCTTACCACTCTTCTGACTTGGAGCCAATACACAGTATTGACTCCAAGATGGAAGGTAAGGGTTTAAAAAAAAAACCAAAAAGAACAAAGAAAACAATTGTGAGAGAATGGTCAGCATCAGCGCTCTATGCTTGATTAAATCAATTTCTACTCCCTTGCCTCTTATTTAATTCCCCTAATCCAGAATACAGTGACAGGTTTTTTATTCTTTTTAAAGAATTTTTTTCTTTTTAAAACCCCTTTTCACAATCTACCTTCTGAGATTAGAGTTTGTTTTACTTGTGATTAATTGCTCTCTGAATTCATTTTCCTTCTTATTCTACTCTCTCCCCTAGGTGAAAGGAATTATCAAGAAGGACTGGCACTTCTGATTAGAGGGCTTTTCAAGACTTCTCATTCATCCAGCTCTCACCTGTAGCTCCAAGAAGCTGTATAACACAGTAACCACACCTGGGTAAAAACCACCTCAGCAAGTAGGTTAAATAAGGCTGTGAGGGTAACCAACAGGTCTGTTGGTGAGTTGGGAAATGTCTACCTCAAGCAAGTGAAGATTTTCCCAGGTAGAATAAGTAGATGAAAACAATATGCCATAAAGATGCTGAAACGTGATTAGAGTTTAGTCAGGCTTTGAGAATGCCAAGGTCATCCACTGTATCCTCAGTCATGACCAGTCATTCTGACTTTTGTCTGGCCACTAGACTTGATGACTCTGAAAGAGAGAGTGAAGCTGATGACTTTGTGCCTCACTTAAATTCAATTCATGCTGTGCAAGTCAAGGTATCAGTCTATTATGGCATTGGTCCTCTTAGAAACAAAGAATGAACAATCTTCTTCCAATTTTTTTCCCTATTTCCCGATTGAGTTGAATGTATTTCTACATGACTCTCTAGCCTTCTCTCTGCCAGAACCTCTCTCCTTTTCTCCCTTATCTTCATTTGCCTGGCTCAGATGAAAGTGAAGTTTTCCCTTGCCTTTTCCTCCTTGATTGGGTTATTTTCTACTTGCACTTTCAAATTAGAGGAGATACATTCTCCCACCTTTACTTGTCCTTTGTTCACTATAGTGTTCCTTTCCTCTTTTCTTCTTCGAAGATTATTAAAATATAATAAAAACAACTTTCATTGCTTCTGTCTTAACTACCTCCATAAACCCTAATGAACATAGGGGTTCTGAGGAGATATTTATACATGTCCTATTAGAATATAATCATTTCCTCCTAGCTTAGTCCTTTCTGATTACTCACTTGTAAATTTTTATATTTTTATTGACTCTTGTGTTTGTATTTCAGAGTTTCTCTTCAGCTCTGGTCTTTAATTATGAATGCTTGGAAGTGTCCTCTATTTCATTAAAAATCCATTTCTTCCATTGTAAGACTATAGTCAGTTTTGCTGGGCTGGATATTCTTTGTTGTCTCTATCTTTGACATTTTGTATTTCACATTCCTAGTTTTCCCCTGGTTTAAAGTAGTACTTACGAAATCTTCTTTGATTCTGACTGTGGGTCCTAAGTACTTGAAGTCTTTCTTTGTGCTTCTTGTACTTTTTCTTTAACCTGTAAGTTTTGGATTTTGGCTAGTATGAATGTGAAATCCCCTTCCCCTACCTTTCATTATTACATCAGTATCAGCAAATTTTCCAAAACGCAGTTATTGTGTTATATTAGATCAGCAGTTTTTCCTAATTTAGTTATTTTGTGATCATAGATCTTAAACTTTTCTAAAAATAATCAAGATATAATTCTATCTGTGTCTTCATCATGAAGCATTTTTGTGTAAGTATAGTTCTGAAAGAACCTACTTCTAAAATCACACATATTTAAAGTTGTGGTTCAAGGACACCCATGTCATGTATTTTGCTTGATGTCTGTGGAATTATAGGTGTATATGATTTGGAGGGGAACTCTATATGTGATTCTCAAGAAACTATTGTATCTCTGATTCTTGGTGAACTATACATATCTGTAAAATTATTGTACCATAATGTAAGTTTTGGGGTATATATAAGGAGTCCACTCACAAGGCTCAGGGTCTTTGATTGCCAACTGGAGCCTGGCTTTATTGTGAGACTGGCTCTCTCTAAATAAACCTGTTTTGGGGACAGCTGGGTGGCTCAGTGGATTGAGAGTCAGACCTGGGGATGGGAAGTCCTAGGTTCAAATCTGGTCTCAGACATTTCCTAGTTGTGTGAGCCTGGACAAGTTGCTTAACCCTCAATTGCCAGTGCCTTAACTGCTCTTCTGCCTTAGAACCAGTATTGGTTCTAAGACAGAAGGTAAGGGTTAAAAAACAAACAACAAACCTATTTTTTTTTTGGCTTGGAGACTTTGCCATCTCTGCTAATAAATTTTCACCACACTAGGATGTTGCTGGGAGTTTTTATTTTGTGGTTTCTTTTAGGAGGTGACTGGTTGATTCTTTTTTCACTTCACTTTACTTTCCAGTTCGGGCAGTTTTCTTTCATCATTTCTTGGAATATGATATTCAGGATTTTTTTTTGATCATAGCTTCATGGCTTTAAGCTATTCCACTGATTATTTCCCTCTAAATAACTTTATGTTAATGCCTTAAAATGAATTCTGGAGCAGCAGAATCCACAAAAGGATGGGGTGAAACAATATCCCTCTCAAGACAACCTAGAAGGTTGGCAGAAAAGTTCTGTCACATTGGGTAGGAGTGTAGCATAGACTAGTGCATCAGGGCAGCCCCACCTGGGCAAGCCAGCACACACTTTGGGGACAGCTAAATCAGTTAGTGGCTTCCAGAAATCCCAGCCTACAGATAGTAATGAGGTTGGACAACTGGATAGAAGGTGATTATAAAGGTCTCTTTGCTGACACTGGGAGCAATGTTCTATTGCATTGACATATGCAGATCCTAGTCACAGTCCCTGGGGGAGGAGGGCTTCTAACACTTGTGCATTTGTGGCTGGAGGGAACCTGGGACTATGATCACAGTTCTAGGGCAGAAAAAAAGTCATTGTGGTTATTCACAGACCACAGCACAGGCAAGAAGAGTAGTAAAAACACCTCTCATGAAAAAAAGTAGAGAGCTTGGTAAAGGAGGCACAAAAAAATTATAAAGAAAATAACATTTTTAAAAACAGAATAGGTGCCTTGGAGCCAATACACAGTATTGACTCCAAGATGAAAGGTAAGGGTTTAAAAAAAAAACAGAATAGGCTAAATGGTAGAAAGAAACACAAAAATCCCATGAAGAGAACTCCTTTATAAAAAGGCAGAACTGGCCACCTGGAAAAAGATGTACAAAAATTCTTTGAAGAAATCAACTTTTTAAAAAGTAGAATTGGCCAAATGGAAAAGAAGGTGCACAAGCTCATTGAAGAAAATCATACATTAGAAATTGGAATTAGACAAGTGGAAGTTAATGGTTCCTGACACATCAAGAAACAATCAAACAAAATCAAAAGGAGGAAAAAAATAAAGTGTGGAATATTTCATTGGAAAAATAACTCACCTGGAAAACTGATATAGGGGAGATAATTTAAGAATTATTGGATTATTTGAAAGCCATGAACACTAAAGAAGTCTAGAAATAATCTTTCAAGAAATTATCAAGGAAAACTTCCCTGGAACATCCAGGGATATTATAGCCAATGCTAGAGCTCCCAAAATATTGAAAACAGCTAAAAGGAGAACAATTCATGTTGGATACATTGTCAGGATAACACAAGATATCGAAGCTTCTATATTAAAGAATCAGAGGGCCTGGAATATAAAATTCTAGAGAGCAAAGGAGATAAGATTACAACTAAGAATCTTTTCTACCAAAAAAAAAATCATTCAAGGGGGAATTCAGTGAAATAGAGCATTCTGGATACAAAGACTAGATTGGCTGAATAGAAAAGTTAACTCTCAAATACAAGACTCAGGAGAAGCATAAAAAAGATAATATAGGAAAGATAAATTACAAGTGATTCAATAAGGTTAAACTGCTTACATCCCTACTTGGGAAGATAATACTTGTAATTCCTAAGAACTTTATCATTATTAGGGCAGTTAGAAGGAGAATGAATAGATTGAGGGCATGGGTATAAACTAAATATGATGAGATGACACCTAAAATATTAAAACTAAGGGGTGGGAAAGAGGAATGTATTGGGAGAAAGGGAAAGATAGAATGGAGTAAATTATCTCATAAAAGAGTGACAAAGGAGCTTTTATAGCAGAGAACAAGATGATGGAGGTGGGGAAAGGAGCACTTAAAGCTTACTCTCATCAAAATTGATTCAACACTCATTTGGCTTTAGAAATTTGTGGTCAGGCTTGATCACACTGGTCAATGGGGACATGACTGGGGATGTAGAATCTAAGCGATCACCCTAATGCAAATATTAATAATATGGAAATAGGTCTTGATCAATGACATATATAAAACCCAGTGGAATTACTTGTTGGCTATGTAGAGGGGGGTGAGAGGATGGGAAAGAAAGAATGTGAATCATGTAACCATTGAAAAATATTCTAAATCAATTAATTAAATAAAAATTTTCAATTAAAAAAATTTGTCGTCAGATGCAAAACACTTTTGAGGATGAACAGTAAAAGGAGAGAGAGTAATGAAATAAGGTAGAGGGAAAGGCAACACAATCATAACTGAAAATTTTTATAAGTTTTGGTAATAAAGACTTCATTTCTCAAATACATACAGAAATGAGTCAAATTTATAAGGAAACAAGTCCTTCCTCAATTGATATGATCAAAGGATAAGAACAGGCAGTTTTAAGATAAAGTAATTAAAGTTATCTACAATTATGTGGGGAAAATGCTCTAAATCTTTATAGATTAGGGAAATGCAAATTAAAATTACTCTATGGCACCTCACATCTATCATATTGGCTATTATGACCAAAAAGAAAAATGACAAATTTGGAGGGAATGTGAGAAAATTGAGACACTAATGCACTGTTTGGGGAGTTGTGAACTGGTTCAACCATTATGGAGAGCAATTTGGAATTTTGCCCAAAGGGCTATAAAACCATGCCTATCTTTTCATCCAGAATTACCACTATTAAGTATATATATATATATATATATCAAAGAGATAAAAAGAAAAAGGACTTTGCACAAAAATATTTATAGCAGCTCTTTTGTGGTGGCAAAGAATTGGAAAAGTGAAGAAATGCCCATCAACTGGAGAATGGCTGAACAGGTATATGTTTGTAACAGAATACTGCTGTGCTGTGGTTCATGATGAAAAGGATGATTTCAGAAATATCTGGAACGACAAAAACTTGTATAAAGTGAACAGAACCAGGAGAACATCATACATAGTAACAGTAACATTATATAATGAACAGTTGCAAATGACTTGGCTATTCTCAGAAATACAGTGATCCAAGACAATCCCAAAGGCCTCATGATGAAAAATGCCATCTGCCTCTGGAGAAAGAACTGATACCCCGAATCCAAATGAAAACATACATTTCACTTTCTTCATTTTGTTTTTGTCTTTTGTATGAATTTTCTTCCACAAAAGGATTAATATGAGAAAATGTCTTACATGATTGCACGTATAAAATCTATATCTTACTTATAAGATTACTATCTTAGGGAAGGGCAAGGGGATGGAGGAGGGTAGAGAATTCAGGACTCAAAATTTTTTAAATGTTAAAAATTGTTTTTGCATGTAATTAGGGAAATACTATTTACATTTTTTATTTCTCTTTGATTTTTTTTCCAGGCCAATTGCTTTTGCTTTGAGATGGTTTACCTTCCATTTCCTTCCATTTTTTCCCAGTCTTTTGACTTTGTTTTGATATTTCTTGCAGTCATTAATTTATGTTTGATCCATTCTAATTTTGAAGGAGCCTCACTTGAGTAAGGTTTTGTAAACCCCTTTTTGTGCTAATGTGTCAACTCTTTCCAAGTTTTTCCTCCAAAACTCTCATTTCTTTTCCAATTATTTCATCTATCACTTTAATTTCATTAACATAATTTTAACTCTTTAAATAACTCTTGCTTTATTTCTTCTAGGAATTCTAGTTGACCTTGTGATCAATCTGTTTTTTTCTTTGAAACTTCGCTCGTAGGTATTTTGGAATCATTCTCTTCTGTTTCTTTCTTGGGCATCCCTGGCATTAGAGTAATTATTTTGCTTACTCATTTTGATAGCATAATTTCCAGCTTGGGGTTTTGTGTTGAGACTCAGCTCTATGTACTTTTGGTGTAATATCGTAGTCCTGTATAATCCTGGCCTGTCTTATCTGATTTTTTGCCACTTCATTCTCAGGCCACAGAGTTGCAAACATTCAGCAGGTCCCTTAACCATCTGATCTTGGACCTAGTCTGATTTTTACCTTCCTGAACTGAGCTTTCCAGGCTTTGGTCCCCAGTTTGGGTCTAAGTAACACAAAGCTTGACCTTGGGCACTACTCTAGTAGGCAGTTGCGGATCCTGAGTTATCTGCTAACTGGAAGTCTCCTCAGATTCAGAGCAGTAGAGATGTAAATTGGCCCTTGAGTCTATAGTCTCTATCATACTTGCCCCTGGGCTGTATCTTTGATACAACTCTGGAGTCAGAATAACAAAACTGCCAAGTTACTTCTCATCTATGCAGGTGGGCTAAATCTGATCCAAATCAGCTCTGGAGTCAGAGAAACAGAGCTGCAGGTCCATACCTGCTTCAAGTCCAGGAGTGGAATCTGTAATCTCACTCTGGGATGAAAGCAATAGAGATGCTGGGTTACCCTGTTCCCCAGTTCCGATGTATAATGATAAGGGTTAGGTTTTTTTTTTTTTTGTTTTTGTTTTTTTTAACTTTTTTTTGTGTTCCACTAGCTTAGTACAGTTCTTGGCACACAGTGATTAATAAATGCTTAGTGTCTGACTTAAGAGTACATAAATGAGTCATTCATACAAGAGAAACCAAGTAAAGAATGGCTATTGTCTAGATTATGGCATATGGCTAAATGGGAAACCTATAGTTTGTCCATCAATATATGTATCATGGATAGGGAATACAAATGGATTATCTTGACCTTTAAAACCTCAAACTTCTCTTAGAAACAAAGGTCCATTCATATTTTCTCTTTTTCCACACATTTTTCTCTGCTCAGTGCTACAGATATATATGGTTGGGTTGAAAGTGTACTGCTCCTCTTACCATCTTGATTTTGTTTATTAACTAATTTGATACAATTCCCTCACACAATCTGAAAACTATGGGATAAACCAAACTAACAAATCTAGTCAACAATGAGATTATCTGAACTTTGAATTCTGTGTCAACAGGGTAACTTCTGAATCTACTCTTTCTACATGTTCTTTGATGATGTAGCCTTTAGATAAGGTGGTTGTTTTGTTTTGTTTTTAATTTTTGTACATGGCAGTCTAGTTGTATAAGATTTCCAGTGGGATGGCAAGAATCAATTTTTCCAGCTGGATATGAAATTGATACGTGGGACATCATAACTATTGCTTCCTACAAAGCAATCTCTTCCACATCACGGGAGTTAGGGTCATAATGCCCGTGATCTGGAAAAATCAGTGAAAAATTGTAATTAAAAAACAAAACAAAACAAAAAAACCTTCATACCAGAGGGGGGGGAAATCTGATTTTTTTTCTTTTATGGAGTGTTTACAGTCCCTTATTGTAAATTTTGGGTTAAGTATGCATTTCTGAATTTTTAAACTTTTTGTGTTATCTGTTGATCTTCAAGAGTCATCTGCACCTTCCACAAAACTTACCCCAAAAATTCCCATTTGACTTTTTATGCTGACCTGAGATATATTGAAATGACAATGGGGAAAGTTGGAAGGGGTAACTGTACTGTTTATTGCATTTAGGACTTTGTCCCTTTTCAACCTCAGCATGGTGTAATGGACATGAGTTTGAAGGCTATGCACAAATCACCTTCTTGAATCTCTTTCCTTATCCATTAAATGGTGATTAAAAAAGTCTTACCCCATAAGGTAGTTGAAAAGAAAGCACTTTTTGACAATGAAGCAGTATATGAATTGGCAACATCCAAATAGTGTGAAGCATTAACATTCTTCTTATGGAACATCATCCATGGATTCTGAAGGGTGATGCCCAAAAGATGATTTTGTCTATCTCTTGTGAGCATCCATACATTCAGTACCTTCTCCCCATCTATCCCATTAATAACATGTATTCCCTTCCCCCCATTTTATCACTTTCCTAAAATGATCACTTTGTTGGGGTACAAATTTCCTAACTTCTAAACTTTGCTTCTTGGTCTGTGACACTCACAGAAGCCTACGATCTTACTGAATAGCACTGGCTAGTAGCCATGGACAGCCACATCCCTGGAGACTTCTCATATGTAACTTGGTAATTAATAGCATTTGTACCCCTGATCACACACTTGTGGCAAGTCAAGTGTTTTGTTATCATTCCCATCTTCCACAATTGTCCTTAAGTTCATCTATGCCACAAGGCCAGTTCAAGTGAAAAGAATTTTCATTTTATTTCAGCCCAAATTGAAGACAATTCTCTGAATCCAAGCATGAGGATTAGGGTTTTTGTTTAGTTTTGCTACAAATTCCCTTTCTATGCATGTATTAACATCTTCCTACATATCCATATTAGTGCTCTGGACTGAGCTAAGTCTGGACACTGCTAAGGGAGCCTCCTAAAACCTTCTTGGACAGTTCTTAATCAGGGATAGGGATCTATGAACCTTCTGCCTCCCTCCCCAGTATACTGATATACTATGTTTCAATACTGTTGACTTCCTTAGTACTCTATTGTTTTCTATTATGTATTTAAAAACACTTTTGAGCAGGGTGTATTGGTTTTACTAGTGCCAAAGGAGTCCACGACACAAAAAAGGGCAGGAATCACTGCTATAGGAAACCCTTATACTCTGGTTCAAGAGCTAAAACGTTTTCTTTAGATTTGGCCCTTGGCAAAGCTCTTATGCCTCAAATCCTAAACTACGTTTCCTCATCCTAGGAATGAAAAAGACTTCTGGAAGCCATCGAGTCAATTTCCCTTGCTTGTCAGTGGCAGAACCAGAATTTGAGGTAGGTGTTTTGACTTCTATCAACTCCTTTGCTCAACAGCCAGGCCTTAAGTTAGGTACAAATTAAGCTAAATACCCCAGGGCACTTTGCTATTAAGATATATTAAAAGCAAAGATTATCTTTTTAGAAGCTTGGATTTCCATGTTACTTTCAGGTGTTCATTTCCAATGCATTCTAGAAAGAAAGCAATCGAGTTTCTTCCAAAGCTTACCTTAAGCACTTTACTGTTGCAATATTGCCTATTCATTCTTCATTGCTTATTTTAGCACTCTGATCCCCAGTCCCAGTTTCTTCCCCACCAAGAACCACAAGGCAAAAAAAAGTTCCCTTTGCTGGGGAATCTGACATTACATATGTCTTGCCAGCAGAGATTATTTCATTTAATTGTATCCTATCTATTGCTACAAACCAGAGGGTTTCTTCTGTAATTTTCTTCTGAGTTCCCTACTAATAGATCTACACTTTTCCTCAAGGACTGAGAAGGGAAAAAGGAAATTCCCTCTTAACAATGAAACAAGGTAACCTTGTCTTCTGGCTCAATTGCTACTTTGGGCTTTTAGCAAGGAGTCAGCCTGAATGGAGTGCACTTAAATAATACTTGTAACTGCATTTCAATATAATAGATTTCCTCTGTAATACTAGTTTATTTTGTGCATTTAAAAACATTATTCTAAGAAGGGGTCCATAGGCTTCACCAGACTATTAAAGTGGTCCATAACAAAAAGTTTAAGAACTCTTGAAGAAAGTGTTGACTATGAGAAAAATCTTAGAAAAATCCAGAAAAGGGGGACATGGCAAGCAATATGGAAATGGGACTAAAGCTGTAAAAATAATCAAAGAACCAGGGAATGCTATGTGAAATTCTATGTGAAAGGAAGTCCATTTCAGTTCAATTCTCCATTTCACAGGTGAGGAATCAGAAGGCCAGATTAGTAATCTACTTTAATGTTCAGCATGTCAATGGCAGAACTAGAAGTAGATGTATGTTTTTGACTTCCATCATACAAGATGCCCCAAAAGTCTTTGTTACAGTTTTGAGCTTTAGCACTAAGACTTCTCAGACAGCCTGTGATAACTCTTACTCATTTTTACAGATTTTTAAAATATATTTTTAAAAACATGGCTATATTTGTGATCTGAGCTAGAAAAGCTTAATTTCTTGAAAAGAGTCTCAATGCTAAAACAAGTTTCGTCTTACAGAGCTGTTGTCTTATCCTTGAATCTAGTTGGTAAATAAACTAAAGCAGCACCATATCTTAAAGCTAGATTTCTTTTTCTATTAAAATCCTGTAAAACCTGAACTTCTTTCTCTTGTTTAAAATCTGTTACAAGGAAAGGTGTCTTTTAAAAAACTATTAAAAGGCTCATATAAGATTCAGAAATTTAAAGAAAATATTTCATTAAGAATTCAGCAACACCTCATTAGTTCTAAACCTAGTAATCTGCCATGAGTAATAGCTAAGAAGAGGACTGAACAATTTTTTTGTACTAGTTAAGGAAAAATTTGCTGAGCAAAGAAATATTAAAACTAAATCTTTTAAAAGCATCATTTGCACAAAGTGATTAATTATATGAATCTTTCTCATCTACACAGTCAGAAATTATCAACCAATTCCCTGGTTACTGCACATTTAAGAGTTCTGTTTCTTAAAAAATTCTAAAATGTAGATTTGCCCTTTCTTCATGATGTTTTATCATCTTGCCTCTACAAATAATATTCAAATATCCTTTTGCATATTTCATAAATACCTGGGTTCTGGATCCAAACTGAATAAATGTTATTTGCTCAGAATATTGCTGTTTGTTTCTATTTACTAAGTTAAGATGTTTTTAATGGATTCGCTTTGGTTCCATAAGAACTGTGTTTTTCATTGAACCACTTCAGGTATCACACTGTTCACCTAAATATCAGATTTTGAGATGTAATACATTTTTGTAATAAGAAAAAAAAGGATAAGCTTATATATATTATATTATAATTCCCTTTTATGGAGAAGTAGAGGTTTATGTTTCTCTAACTTAGGTCTTAATAGTAATCTAAACTCTCCAACCAATGCTTCCCAGGAAACATCTTCATTCTATAGTCAACTTCGAAAATTCTAAACTACTTATATAAAACAAAACAAAAACCCCATAGCCACCAAAAGAAACAAAACACACCACCAACATGTACACTGGAGAAACTCAACTGAGTTCCTTAGAAATCTTTTGACTCAATGACTAAACTAATTCTAAAGGTCACTAGCCAATTGGAACCATCCTTGAATCCAAGCAGTTTTACCAGCTTTTATTATAAACACCAGCACATTTCAAGTTTCCTCTTTTTGATCACAAATATAGGACTTTCTCCCCCCCTCCCCCCTTTTAAGTATACAGCATGAGACACAGCATTGGGGCTTTCCATCTTTCTAACAGCAATTTCCTTCTGACAAGCTCAGGGTTAGTGTCCACTGACCACACCCTCAGCCCCGTCTTTTGACATCTTGATTGCTTAAGACAGTTGCATGGGATGAGGAATCCAAGATGTTGAAGTTGGTACAAAGAGTTTCGAATTGCAGAAAAACTTTTTAACAGAAATGCTCTTCATTTAACAGGTTAAAAAGACTAAACAAGGTGGGAGTATGCCATATTCACAGTATGGGGCCAAATAGCTCTCCAGTTTCACAAATCACCAGCTACAATTATCTTTGTTGTTTCAACATACTGTCCGATACTGTCCCACTAGTAAAAAGGTAATACTGGCAGGGGCTAATATATGTAAAAATTAAGCAAGCTAAGCACTGCTAATAAGCATTGTTTATATCAGTGGGGATTTAGGGTATTTGGGGGAGATGTCCTGCATTCTCATCTGATGCAAGTCTAGTTCAACTAATCTACATTATTAAAACTCAAATCATGGAACACTGTGCAAAAGTGGATTGCAAGGTTTTAGCTACTGGGAAAGTCTCCTCAGATTTAGATTCTGAAACAAAGCATTTTGAAAATATCTCCAGAAACAAGAGGGCCAAAAGGAGTATATTTGGGCCATGATTTTTATTCCACAGAAAACCCACTTGATCTAGAATTCCCATTTCATTTAGGGACTGGGGATACTAGGAGAAACAGAATTCAAGTCATTAGCAACCTATGGTGCAGCAGACTAAACAAGATTAGTCTAACTTGAAATCTCTCCATTGGTGATCCTTCTCTGAAGTGTATGCAATTTTTACAGTAATCATGGAATTAAAATGATCAACCCACTCATTATGAGCATCTGAAAATTGGACCTAAGGGGGATCAACAGGGCCACTTGGATGAGTACAGGGGTGTTCCCATAGTACTGGGATGGCCATGTTTAATCACATTATTGGCCTGGGGCCAGTTATAGATTTATTGGTAGGAAGAAAGGTGAACTTCCATTAGCAAATTCTCTGACTAGAGAACCTTACTCCTTTGGCTCAGTTCCTAACAGATACAGAACATTTCCATAAGAATATGGGATTTAGCCTGGGCCAGATAAGCAAGAACCAACTATAACAATGGATCAGGGTAAGCTCTGGAGGTAGAAGAGTCTGCAATTACCACCTTTAATAGGGGTAGTACTATTTTAAGCCAAATGAATCAGGTAGAACAGTTGGGAACCAAGGACAACACCTAAAGTAAACCTTCCTCCAGCTTTCTGGTTGCTTATGAAACCAGGCTTGGACCTTCTATAATAGGAACAATGACTACTACCCATACTAAGCAACTGGATTCGGGCTCTTCATCCAGTATTTCATAAGGGATAAGAAAGGAGGTAGGATGGGTAAAAAGAAAAAAGAAAAAAGAAAAGAAAAGATTCATCCAAGGCCCTTTTAAAGAAATGGTCTTTCATCTATTATATAACTTTATGAATACCTGTAAGCATTAACTGTATGGGATATAGACTGACCTTGCTTCACTCATTCCCAAGGAAATACTCTAAAAAAGGCTGTTCTTCACTGGACATGTTACCTAAATATGTCAAAAATCATGCCACCACTACCAATGCCCCAGGCTGCTTCTATGAGTGAATAACCAGAATCATGTCTTACAAAGAACAGAATCCAAAAAAATATATAAATAAATAAAAACCTTAAACATTCTTACATGGATCTTAAAGAACAGAATACATGTTAAAAACTTCAGTAATTTATATCAATTTTAAGCAGTACTTTATATACAATGGGAAAAAAAGACATGCATAGTCCAAATACAATGTTGAAAACAGCATTTTCATAACAAAAAACCCCAAACACTAAGTGTTAATACCATGTACATGAATTCAAGAAGGACCACCCTTTTTGTCTGTTGCACACAGTTTATTTAACAATATGATATAATAAGTAAGAAATGAGTTGGTATTTTACCATTCTATACAGTGATTGAATCTTCTTGGATTTTCTTATTTATAGTAATTATAGAGCTTGCATGATTTACACTAGAATTGCTTTTCCTCATTTCAAGTTTCACATAGAAGAAAGAAAAGAATGCTTCTTCTCTATTAAAATCAGCACGGTCTAAGAGTGATCATCCCTATTTTATCGTCTAAAACCAGTTTTATCAGAGAAACAAAGCAACAATTTCTACATCTGCAAGACAAGGATTTTGGCATAAGCCAGTATGTATAGGTGTGTGTGTGTGTGTGTGTGTGTGTGTGTGTGTGTGTGTGTGTGTGTGTGTGTGTGTGTGTGGCATGTGTTTGTGTGCGTGTATGTGTGTGCACGCAAGAGTCAATTCCTATCTTCCAGGGGTAATACTTGGAACGCCCGCAGAGTTCACTATAGAAAAAAAATCTTCCCGGAACATGTCAGAAAGTTACCGGGACACATTATAAGCTTGCATTATTTCAGGAATCAGTTTCTGAATATTATTTTTTTCTTCTCACTTTTAAACACAAATGTTTAAAGTCTTGAAAATACAAATAAAAAATATGAATATAATGAACTTGTTTTCCCCATTTAAAAAAAAGACATGAGTCACCATCAATGACAAAAAAGAATCCAAACAAAACCACCCCTCCCACATCCCCCACCCCCAAAAAACAAAACAAAACAAAAACAAAAAAAAAACAAAAACAAAAAGAGACCAGATATTTAATCAACTGGTTTTAACAAAAAATATATTCTTTGTATTGTTTCTTTTAAACAGCAATTCGTCCTTCCATGGCTTGGAAGTAGCAGTTCCATCTAGGATCAAAAACAACCTAGATGACTGGATTTTCAGTACAAAATGTCCAAGAACATGAAAAGGAAAAAAAAAAAAAGGTGATGCTCCCATAATGCTACAAACCCTCCACAAATTTTTCTAGTGTGTCTCCTGTGGTATCACCAACCAGGGATAATTCATTGGACAAAGCACTCCTGTTTGGGGTGTTTAGTTGCGGAAGCATTGCACTCTGTTCGGGGTTACCCAAATGTCCCTGATCCATGGAGCTAGCCATGGTAACTGCAAGTCCTGGGTGGGGGGAACCAGTCTGGGGAGAGACGTGATGTGGTGAAGGCTGGGGCTGTATCCTTGGTGATGGGCTGGAATGTGGTGGCTGGGACTGGGGACGTGGAGACTGGACAGGGGCTGGAGACCGCACCTGGTTACTAAGGGAGGTGGCTATCTGTTGGCCAGGGAGATGAGATGCCTGTGGTTGTCCTGAGAGCATGTGCTGCTGTGGGCTCATAGGATTAGGCTGGCCAGGGGACCCTATCTGCTGCTTCAATTGCTGTTGTTGGAGAATTCGCTGTTGCAGTGCTTGCTGAATGTTGGAGGTGCCATCTGCCCCCAGGCCAGGCTGGCCCATTTGGCTCAATTGTCCCATTTGAGCCATCTGGCCCATGGAGCCGCCCTGTATGGATAAATGTTGTTGCATCCTTTGTTGCTGCATGGCTTGGGGATAACCCCCAGGTCCTTGAGGCTGTTGGAACTGGCTATGCCCTGCCATTGCACCAGCCATCCCAGCACCTCCTTGTTGTTGTTGCTGCTGCTGCTGCTGCTGTTGTAGCAACTGCCTCCTAATCATTTCTCTGTACTGTGGATTCATGCTTGCCATGCCAGGATTGTGCCCTGTGTTCATGATGTTTATTGCCTGTCCCTGGGGATTCATGCCTCCCATTCCTTGCTGCTGAGGTGGGACATTAGGCCTCTGAACTCCTGCTTGCATTGCACTCATGTTTTGTAAAGCAGGCTGGGTATGCATGATGGGCTGTTGCATTCCAGTTTGCTGTTGGATACTGGTTTGGGGTTGCATTCCAGGCTGGTTAGCCACATATTTAGCTGTTCGCTGCTTTATGAAAGCTGCCATGAGTTGAGGATTTGCTTTGAGGATATTCAACACCTGTTGCTGTTGCTGTGGCGAACTGGGGGATTTCAATGTCCGTAACAAATCCTGCAAGGCATTAGGTGGGATACTCCGTGGGGGCTGCACTCCCGGCATCCTTGGCCCAGCAACTGCCTGCTGTGCCGGCATGGGCATGACGGGTCTCTGCATTCCTGCCATTGGCTGCTGCTGGGGGATTGGAGCTGGTTGCCATTGGCCCGGCTGCATATTAGACATCACCGGCCCAGTCACTGGGTTTGGTCGGGGAACGTTCATGCCAACTTGAGGCATCTGGTTCACCGGCCCCACCGCTTGACTCACCATGCCTGTGCGCCCTGGAGGCAGGCCATTGTTGATGCTATTGACTCTATACAGATGTTGCTGTTGTTGAGCTTCTCGCTCAATCTGCCGAGCCGCTTCCACAGCAGCTGGAGGTGGTTGGGCAGGAGGAGGTGGTGCTGCCACCTGGTTGGTAGGTTTTCCAGTGGAGACTGTAGTTGGGGGTTGTGTTCTGGCCACATTGGGGAAGCCAGCTGGTGACATGCTTACAGGTGAAGGCTGAGGCTGAGGGGGAGGCTGAGGCGTCTGGGGGGTGCTTGGCTGCTGCGTAGGGGTACCAGGTGTTGCTGAGGTAGGAGAAGGCAAACTTTGCTGAGGCACATTGCGGGTGTTCATGGTAGCCATTCGTCGACGCATAAGTTGAGCCTGCTGCAGACGATGCTGAATCTGCTGCTGTCGGAGCTTGTGTTTGATGTTGAGACAGAATGGCACAGGGCATTTGTTCTCTTGGCAGTGTTTGGCATGGTAGCAACAAAGGGCAATGAGCTGTTTGCACACTGGGCAGCCTCCATTGGTCTTGCGCTTGCAGCCCTTGGTATGCTGAACAACCCGTTTCATCTTCTGACAAGAGGGCAAAGAGCAGTTTGCGTTTCGACACTGGCAGGCATGGACCAAGGACTGGATACAACGCTGGATACTCAGACGCCGTGATTCCTGGGGGCTCTTAGACTGCTGTTCTCCTTGGCTATTGCTCTCATCATCCAAGCCCAAGCCCCATTTAACCATTTTATGGTCATGACTCTTAGTGTTGTAGCAGTTAATGCAAAGGTCATAATCCTTTAATAAAGAAAAAGACAAAAAAAAAAATTATCCTCAGGATGGGGTATGACATATTAGACAAGTATATATGACCAATATGGTCTTCTTCTCAGACTTCCAAAATAGAATTGTCCCAAAGCATCTATCAATCTAATAATTATGAGCTAAAGATTTTTACTATCTTTTGGATATTACAAAGAATTCTAATTTAAAGTGGTTCAATGCCTCAAGCATATATTTTAAAATATTGGAATAATATATACTGCACATTAGCATTACCTTATCACCTTATTCCAGGGGTCCTAAAACAGTGTGGGGATCTTCATTAGCGCATAATCAACATGTCACCAAAAATCTATCACCACACATTTATCCTCTCTCCCATTACCTTATTGGTAGGTAGCCTATGAGTTCATCTAGTTCAACTCTTGATTTTATGAATAGGGAAATTTAAACTAAGAGATACGAAAACTCATTGCACATTTATTAGCATGATATATATATTACTTCATAATAGAGGCGGTAGAGATGAGAGAATGGGTTCTCAGCAAGGTGGGATGTCTACATAACTATTTAGAAATAGAAAGAGAAGAAATGGTCAGAATCTGCACAATATTCTATGGTGCAGTTGCTGAAAGAACTCTGCTTTTCACCCTTTCTCTTGCTGGTGGCTAGAGTTAAATAAAACCACAGGCAATCTGGCAGTAAGGATAGGAATGTATCAACTAAAGGATAAGCCATACTGCCAGAACAAAGACCCATTTATATTGGAGTAGGTATTAGAAATGTTGGATTTATGACCTTTGAGGGTCATGAGAGGATGAAGAGTTTAATGCTAAACCTAAAAAACGTCAGATTAGATGCTATCTCACCTTCCTTCTTCAGTCTTATGTATATTAGATAATACTGGTTTCATAGTCTTAATACTCTCTAATCATGTACTCTTCATAGTCCAACTCATTCCTACTGCCTTTGAATAAGGAAGACTTTGAATAAAGACACAATATAGATTCATCAAGGAGAAGTTAACATTTTGATAGGATTGTTGTTTTAGATTAGGTGCTAATTCTCAGTGTAATTTTTGTCAAAAGATAGAGAATACGGAAATACATTTTCTAATTAAGAAATGCTTGCCCTATCAGTTTTAAAGACTGATAACAAAGTACCTAAGGAATGTCTTTATTTTTCAGTCACATCATACTTACTATAGTTGGTGAAACTGACATATAGATAGACCATCCCCCAAAACAAAAGCTAGCAAGGAAAAGCTTTGCCATCTTATCAACACCTACTTCTGCCTTCCTTGTAATAGCATTTCTAAGAAAACCTACTGCCGGACAAATTTAAAATAAGCTTTATGAGATACAGTTAGAGAAGACAACTTAGGACTGATCCAGACAAAAAACTAATGATATAGATTCAATAAATTTAGTTGGAGTGGCTAGACATAGTCCTGAACTCTTCTTTCCAATGAGATCAGTATTTTACAGATAACTATTACTAAAAGTAAAGTAAAATGTTCTGCTCAGAAAGGAAGAAGCAAGAAACCAAAAAGGCAGTCTATAAGAATCATTGTAGAGATGAGAGGGGAAAAAAGTTCACCACGTACCTCACAGACTGTACAATGCCATCTGGTTTCCACATGGTGTTTACACTCATTGCAAGTGTAGACAAAACGATCTTGCCCTTGAGTGTGTAGCTCTACCAACATGCACAATGTTGACCATTTAGATCGACGTAATGAGGAGAACTCCCAATGCTTGTCTCTGGCTAGGGTGAGGAAGGCATCACGCCCATCCATTAGATCACAGCTAAGTAATGGATCAGGGTCCACAATGGGAGGCAGAGTGTTTATTACAGGACCAGCATGGAGATGAATCACAAAGAAGACCTACAGTTAAATGAGAACAGTAATGTGAGTTAAACACCAGTATTAAATAGGACATGAGAGTAAAGGGAATGAAATTCAAGACTAGAAAAGAGAGCTTTAATCAATACTCTGCCACAGGGAACATTATTTAAATGTACTGTATTCTGGTTTCTTCATTTGAAAAGAAGGAAGTATTATAAAACAGGACTAATGTAATATTCATCTTTTTAGTTCACTAAACATTAGTATATTTTCATTTACTTAGTTAATTAAGAAATTATTTTATCTATGATGTACTGCATTGCTGCTTGGTAACACTTGATTAAGGTGAATGGGTACTTTCTATCTGTAAGGCAGTGTAAAGTTGAAACTAGTTTGCCATTGGACAGCAAGGTGGCTCAGTGGAGAGGGTGTCACGTCTAGAGACAGCAGGTTCTGGGTTCAAAAAGACACTTCCTAAGTATATGGCACTGGGCAAGTCACTTAACCCAAACAACCTAGCCTTTATCGCTCTTCTGCCTTGGAACAGATACTTAGAATTGATTCTAAGACAGAAGGGGAGAAAAAGAGAGGAGAAGAGGGAAGAAGAAAGGAAGGATGAAATTAACTTGCTACCTCATCACATAACCAAGGAACAAAATGTAAATTTCAGAATCTTAGTAGAGAACAAAGACTTGCAATACTTCTGGGCTTGCTCTGAGATATCCAGTGACACACAGAGAAACAGGGATCTCCAGGCTCTAGCCAGGGGTAAATAACTAGTAAGTTGACCCTCCTTTCAAAGTAAGTTTGTGCCATTACCTCTTTGTGCTTCTCCATGGTGGCATAGAGCTTCTGAGACAAATCATTGGACACGTTCGGCATGCTGGGCTTCTTCTTATTGGCTCTGCTGATGCTGCTTTTATTCTTGTTGGTTTTCTTGTTGTTCTTTTTCTTGGCATTCTTGCTGTCACCCTGGCTGCCCTAAGATAACATTGCAAAGTGGTTAAACTAGCCCTTCTCCACACTGGAATACTCCAGGAGAAATCAATGGTCTGTGGCCCACCTAGGAGAGCCAGGCACTTTTCAGGGGCTATGCACACACTAAGCCCCCTCCATTCTGGTGGCTGAATTCATCCATTATAAAGACAATGGATATAAATTTGGCAAAAAAGAAAAAGAAAAAAAAAGCATTAAAAGAGTTTGAACAATCAGAATAGTAAAATACTAAGGGCAAAATTTTCCAGTGTTTCCTTTATTTTGTTTTCCAAATATAATGGTTACTTGGGAATTTTTCCACCAACCTACAATGTTTTACTAGTTTATCCCTAAACATATTCAATAATCCAAGTGGTTCAAGTCATGTTTTAAAGGTATATAATGTATCTTGATGCTAATTTGGAAAACAAGAAAAGATACAAGATGCTGAAGTATATATACAAGGATTGGAAAATGAAAAACCAAAGACATCTTCCCCATTTCTTTATTGTTCTATCTAGGAACTGTTGTCCAGTATGGTGGCAGCCTGAACCTGCCTCTAGATGTAGCCCACCAAAGGCAGAGTAGGAGTTTCTCCCTTTATCTCAAGCACCCAAAGAATACTGCTCATACTCTGCTAACTTAGAACTGAATTTTTAATATAGAACCTTTTTCCTTTGGTTTGTTAGGCAGGGATGTTGTCTCTTCTTAAATACTATCAATTTAAGTAGTTAATAATATAGTATTTTCTTTATCTAGTTGCTCAAGTCCATAGCTTGCCTAAATTATTGAAAAATACTTTCAAGTGTCCTATACAAACATCATCAACTCATTATACCTAACAAATAGTGTTTATTCCCTTTACCTACTTTTCCTATGGAAAAGGATTAAATGAAATTTGTGAGTTTCAAATTCTTCCCACCCTAAATTTCTATGATTCTATGAAATTGCCATGAACATAATAGAAAATTGCAGACTGAATGATCTTATTAAAGTCTGGAAATGTGAACATGATCTCTTCTTACAGTTTCCTTGATCACCATCCTGTTTCAGTCAATAAACATTTATTAAATTTCCAATGTGCCAGGCATCTTTCTAAGATATGAGGATACAAAAAAAAAAAAAAATCACAAGTATATGCCCTCAAAGAGCTTACAATCAAATGGGGGAGACAAGTGAATGAATGTGTACAAGCAAGCTATGTGCAGGATAATTAGGAAATAATTAACAGGGGAAGACACTGGAATTAAGAAAGATTTGTTATAAAAAAATGCAATTTTTGTTGGGACTTAAAAGGAAACCAGGGAAGACAATAAGAGAAGAGAGTAGAGCATTCCAAGGATGGAAAAGATGCCTGAAGCCTAGACATGGAGCATTATTGTTCACAGAACAGCAAGGATGCCACTGTCATTGGATCTAAGAACATGTGTCAGAGAGTAAGGTATAAGACGACTGGAAAGGTCTTAATTGGCTGCAGTACTTTGGGATTTCTCCACTATGCCATAGGAAGCTTATTATTGGAATTACTTTATCATCTTCTAAGTTCTCATCAGCCTTCATATTTCAACTCATCACTAACTTCTGATTCTGACTGGAGGGTGGGGCCACAGATACCAAACCATCATTTAAAGAGAGCACTCTGCACAAGCATCTCATTTCTCATCTGGATGCACTATTTTGGGACTACTATGACTGGCTTTCCTACTATGCCCCAGCCTCTAGTAGTTCTTCTTCCTCCAGAATGCAACTCTTCCAACCTCTCCTCACTTCATCTTCCTTGTGTATTCTCTATTTCCCCATTAAGCTTCCCTGAGGGCAAAGACAAGATACCCTTTTATGTACCTGGCAGATAGATGCTTAATACATTTTTATTAAGGGGGTTACATAATGAAGGGTTTTGAATGCCAAATTGAGGATTTTGCATTTGATTGTGAAAGTGACAGAAAGCTTACTGAGTAGGGGTAAAACATGGCAGGCTCTGCCCTTTTGGTGATAGGTGGCGGCTAAATGGATGATGGATTAGAGCAAGGAAAGATTTGAGGCAAGTAGGCTCATCAGCAGACTACTGAGATATGAAGAGGGCCTGTACTAGGAGGAAAGGAGAGAAAGGAGCAACAATAAAGAGATGTTGCAAAGGTGAAATTGGTGGGCCTTGTCAACAGATTTTAGATGGGGGGGGGGGGGAGAGAGGAGAGGTTGTTGGGGGTGGAAGAAGAATAACAAGTTCCATTGTGGACATGCTGAGTTTTAAGATCTCTACTGGAAATTTGTTTTGAGATAGCCTGAAAGGCAGTTGGAGAGGTGAGACTGGAGATCAGTAGAATTTTGGAGGCAGGATGGATAGATTTGAGAACTATCAGCATAGAGATGAAAATAAAGTTTATGGGAGCTGATGGGATCTTTTTTTAACTTTTCATGTTTACATTTTATTTTTTGGTGTACAAAGTGAAATTTTAATGTATGCTTTACATTTTTCATCAGTTATCTAAACATTACACAGATATATATATACATATATAAGAATTCACAGTTAATTTATCGTGTATACCGTTACTATTTAATAGCTGACTGTAAGCAATACAAAAAGTACTCACATGATATAAAGCAGAATTTAACATATTCTGCATTCTAAAGAAAGAAGTCAATGACATATTGTATTCTTTAATTTCAGGTTGGTCCAAATGTTCTAGTGTTAACAAACATTGGAGCTGATCAGAAAGTATACAGGGAAAAAAGAGGGCAGAGGACAGAAATCTGAGGGATACCCACAATTAGGTGACATGATCTGGAAGAGGATCCAACTAAGAAGACAGAGAAGGAACAATCATACAAGTAGGGGGGAAATGAGAAAAGAATGGTGTCCCAAATTTAAGCTTAAGTTCAGCTCCTTATCTCACTGCCGTAACTTTGAGGTGTGTGTGTGTGTGCGCGCATATATGTATGTCTCTGGCTCCAGACTCAGTTCTTCAAATACTGCCCAAACAATGCCACAATAAAATCTTCCTAAGAAATAACTAATTCAAAAACCTTTAATGGTTCCTAAAATGCCTCCACAATAAAGTATATATAAATTCTTATCAATTTTGTATTTAATAATTACATTATCTGGCCCAAACTACATTCACTCAGCCCTTTTTACTCCTACTGAACTCGATCACAGCCAATTTGGACCACTGATCAGTCTCTAAACATGAAACAAGTTTAATCACTTCTGAATCTCTGCTCATATCATTCCCTATAAAATAATGTTATTTCAAGATTTACCTGAAAAGCTGGTGATATGTTCCTTGGTTCCAGGAAGTGGTCCCTATTTGGACACTCTTATAGTATGCCATCTATACTATAATACTGTCTTGTATTTATGTATCTCATCCCCACATGATTTAACATGAAGAGCAAGAAATATATCTTGGGCAATGCTAAATCTCATAAAGCATTTAAATATAACAAACATTCAATACACAATTGTAGTCTTTATTTAGGATAACAACAGTAGCAGTTCACCACTAACACTAAATGGATAGTTAATTAAGGAAAAATTACATAAGTCAAAAGGAAAGGAAAACAGACGGACTATTTAAGTCCTTCAACAATTAGCTGTCATGCTTTGATGACTTTTATCTCCATTACATTTCTTCTCTCCTACTATAGCTGATTTCTTCATCACCTTGTGCCTAGATGGCCTTAACAGACATCCCTACTTCCAGTTTCTCTCCTTTCTCCCATTTATCCTCCACATAGCTAACAAAATCACTTTTAAAGCACAGTTCTATTCATATCATTCTCTGATTTAAAAATCTATTGCAAACCATAATTTGGCTAGACATTTAATAAGGTCAAAAATAATGTGGTTGGAAGTGACCAGTAGTTAACATGAAAATCATAGGATATTTACCTCTGTGGTTTCACTAGCTGCAGTACTCTCTTCTTTTTTTCTTTCTTCTTCTTCCTGTTCAAGTTCCTTAATGCTTTCTTCTAAAACATTAGGCCAAAAATCACCTTCAAAATATGGCAGCTCCTTGGCACTGGTAAGCCTATCCTCTGTTGCTTGTTTGAAAATGTCCTAATAAGTGAAGTACAAAATAGTAAGATGGTTTCCACCATGAAACTATTCTGTTTGCAATACAATGACCAATATTCAGATGGGGTTGTTAATGACCAAAACAATATTCTAGGGGCAGCTGGGTAGCTCAGTGGAGTGAGAGTCAGGCCTAGAGACAGGAGGTCCTAGGTTCAAACCCGGCCTAAGCCACTTCCCAGCTGTGTGACCCTGGGCAAGTCACTTGACCCCCATTGCCCACCCTTACCACTCTTCCACCTATGAGACAATACACCGAAGTACAAGGGTTAAAAAAAAAAATTAAAAAAAAAAAAACAAAAAAAAACAATATTCTAAGGAGATAAATAATTTTATATTATCTGGACAACAGTGGCTATTTTACAATATAGTTGTTGGCAAATACACCAATTTTCATATAAAATCAGATGAAAATCTCAATGAATTATATACACTTCTTTTTGAACAATATCCTAATTCATATTTATGTATTATCGGCATATATACCTTTTCACACATCAGATTGGAACTTCTTTGAAGGAAGCAGCCCCATAAAGGCACTGACATAGTACTAAAAAGTGTTTTTAGACCCCAACTCTAGCGTTGGGGAGTCAGGCGATATCTAGTATTGGGGCATGAACCACTCACTTGGTAAATGACCCCAAGAGAGCATTCATTAGCTTCATTATTTGCAAAAGACTGTAAACAAAGTACTGAAAACACCATTAAGAATTATGCAAATGTATGTTTGTGGTTGCCATTATTATGTTATCAAGCACAGTATATTACATATTATATTCATTGACATTAGAGAAGATTCCCTAATAGAGTTAAAATATGAAAATGAGGACAGTATATATAATACATCAGAATAAGTTCCATAAAAGCAAAGTTATTTAATATTAAGTACCTTGTAATCATGAATGATGCGCTCAGCAAAGGCCTTGTCCAGCATCTTTTTGTACCACTCCTGTAATCGTTTAGGTTTAGGGATTTTTTGATCAGGAGGGTGACAATGAAAGATGTAATCATCTCCTTCACTTGGGGGACAGGCCCAGATATGTCCTGTCACATACCTGGAAGATACACAGAGCATTAATAGACCATTTAGTATTATAATATATAATACATATAATATACATATTTAGTGTTATATATATATACGTATATACATATTTTGTGTGTGTGTCTGTCTGTCTGTCTGTCTGTGTGTTTGGTGTTAATTATTCTCTCAAGGGGAATGAAATGAAGAGTAAGCTTATAATGAATTCTGTTCAAGAAAATTCCTAGTTCTTTCTTTATAACTGGGTATGCCAAATCCTTCTATGTTTAGAGGGTGAATTTGATATTGTTACATAAAAAAATATACAAAGACAAGAGGGAAATGAGGGAGGAGGGAAGAATTGCTAAAAGATACAACTTTAATATATTGAAATAATATATTAAAATAAATATGGGTTATAAAATGCATAGGATCTAAGTATTAAGGGAAAATGAGTTGTAAGAAGGATAGAGGACACACTCTAGAGAGAAAAGTTAGTATTTATATCTAACATAAAGGTAGATAAAAAAAGCAAATACCTCCTAAAAGAAAAACACTCACAATTATACTTAAAAAGTATAAAGGAAATTAAGGAAAAATGAAAATATAGATTATTTCCTTTTGTAAAGTTCTTTTAAATGACACTCACCCCAATTTCTTCACATACTCCAGATATCCAATTAGGATTTCATGATAAACAGCTGTCCGGAGGCAACGGGGACGGAAGAAATGAATACTATCCAGATAGGATATGTACACACGCCTGGGAGAAAGTGATTAACTTAAATTCAAGGTTTGCTTTAAAATTTTTGTCAGCATCCACACTGGGCCCCAAATTGGAGGTGCTGAAATTCCTGTCACTGTATATAGTTATCATTATTTGTTAATAAAGAAAAAAGTTTCAACAACATTTAATGTAGCTACTAAACTGAATGAAGCAAAAGATAATGCTACTTTTCCAAAAGAGAAAGGGTGAAAGGATAAGACCATAGTTTTCAGAAGTATAAATAACCATATGAAAAAGTATTCCATATTAATGAAGAGAGAAATACAAATACTATGAAGTTTTCTCATACCCATCAAACTGACAAATATATAAAAAATATAAAAATTAAAGGAACAAACAGAAATAGTCAGTATTAGAAAGGTTATGAAATGTTATTTGTTGGTAATGCCATAAGTTGGTCCAACAACTCTAGATAGCAAATTATAATTATGTGAGAAATGTCACTAAACTGCTCATATCCTCTGATCTGGTGATCCAACCATTGGGCATATGCTTCTGCAGAGGCCAAAAACAGAAGTGGGGAAAAAATGAGAGCAGTATTTTTTGGAATGATAAAAACCTATACAAAAAAAAATTGGTAACCATCAAAAGAGGAATAGTTCAACAAATTATGATATATGAATAAATATTGCTGTGCCATAAAAAATGAAGAATATGAGGAACATGGGAAGATGTGCATGAAGTTATATATAGAATGAATCAAAAACAATCAGAAGAACAATATAAATAGTGCCTAAAATGGAAACAAAAAGGGAAGCTAAACTTGGGTTAATTGCAAAGAACCTTTGGTGTTAAGAGAAATTTTTCCTTTCTCTGTCCATCAGGTTTTATTCCCTTACTAGTAAATATATATACATTTTTAATGATACTTAAAAAATGAGTAACTTTTTAATAACCATTGCCAACAGAATCTCATTCTGGTAACAAGGAAGTAAAACAAAGGTGTTAAGAAAAATGTGCAAATTTCTATTGTTTAAAACTTTTTCCTACATTTACCAATGTCATAATGAAAATATTTATGATGATAATGGCAGTTACAAACTATGTTTAAAATTTTCTATTACAATTCTTATTTGCCCACAATCTGATTTCATTTACCATTTCTAACAATTCTGTTCTAATCTGCACTTAGTCTAATGTTGAGCAGTTACTACATTAGTCTGTCAGAATGTCAAGAAAAATACTCTGAATGGAAATGAAAGACTACCTTGTATTGGGTGGGGGGCAATCAGAGCCATACTCCTGTACATGCATTCCAAAGAAGCATACATCCACGCCATCAATTTCTTCAAAAGCAAAGAGTGCTTTGGTTCGATAAGGGAAAGATTCAGACATTTCACCAGAATCCACAAACCTGTAAGTTATATCTAGCTTTAGAATTCCAACATTAAATGTGATTTCTTACTTTTAGAACTTTACAAATACAATTTAAAATTTAGCTAAAATATTGATTGAGCAAAAGAATGTTGGGGCTGATATAATATGAAATCACGAGATGAAAATATATCTCCAAAAAAAGCAGCACATGAGAAGGGGGGAAAAAAAAGGGGACCAAATACTCCCCCCCACGGTTTTTTTTTTTGGGGGGAGGGGGCGAGAAAGAACAAAGAGAAAACTTGGAAAATTAATTGACCTCAATTCTAAATCAATTATATTAAAATTTTTCAAATTCCCCACCCCTCCCCCCAATTTTTTTTGACTTTGCCACAACAAATCAAACAAACCTTGATTTCATTCCAGGCTTGACTTCTACTGTTTTATCTGAACTGGCCACCACTCTGACAAAAACCTCGCCAGCTTCAGGATGATTCTGACGTCGTAAAAATTTGTTAACTCTGTCTTCTAGATGGTTTCCTAATCGAGTAGTTTGTAATCCTAAAAAAGAAAAAAGTTAACCAAGTAAGAGATTAATTACAAAGGGCTGGGTAAAATATTTCTGTTTTTAAAGAATACCACTCAAAGCTGTTCTTTGAAAGCAGTAAAAAACTCACTAAAATGTAAGGACCAACTAATCTCCCCGACAAAGGAATTTGATTAGAAGATTATTCTTATCACTCCTTAAGAGCACATACTTGACATGACATAGTAGTATACTATAAAAAAAAACTTGTCACTGTATTTTATTGCCATTTACAGCGAATTTTAGTTGTAAAGTGCTGACCAGAAAGTCTTTTAAAAGAGGAATGGGAAGTGGGTAGGAGACAGAAAATAAATTTAGAGCTCTCTATCCCCTAGATCAGTGATTCCCAAAGTGGGCGCTACCACCCCCTGGTGGGTGCTGCAGCGATCCGGAAAGTAGTGATGGCCACACTTTTTTTTATATTACATTCTAGTCTGAGTTCAATAAATAGTTTCATAATTTCCAGGGGGCACTAAGTAATAGTTTTTCTGGAAAGGGGGCAGTAGGCCAAAAAAGTTTGGGAACCATTGCCCTAGATGTATGGGGATAAATGAATTAGTTTGGTGTCACACCTCTTCTTACTGTTATCCCTATTCTGTTTTTGAGATCAAAGTAAAGGAGATGGATATTCAACTATTCCTATATAAAAATGCCAAGGCCTAGCTCTGGTCACCACAGAACTGCTTCCATAGCTCCTCTAGAGTTGATGACATAATTTTGTAGTTTGTTTATTACAAAGTTAGGACCTGAGGAAAAAACAGCTTATGTAGATTCTTGAAGTCAGGTCTAAAAGTGAAAATGCTACGGAACATATTCTATTTTTGTTACGGAAAACATATAATGTTGTTTTGACTATTAGAAAATGAGGCTGTGGTCAAAATATTAAGGAGAAGGAATTCAATCACGAAGTCAAATCCCTCTTAGTTCTTAAGATGTCACTTTTCTAGGTAACAAAATAAGTGGTCCAATTTTAACAGTTCTTGAGGAAATGATAGCTTATTTTTGCATATAAATGTGGCATTTTAACTAATTATGAACTATACTGGTAACTACCCTATGAATAAGGAGTTAAAAGTTATATACCATTGTCTTACACAAGTAAAACAGGAGTCTAAGAAGTTGAATGACTGGCTTAAGATCACACTTCTGCTAAAAGTCTGAACTAGAATTGCAAACTCATTAGCCTGAAAAAGACCCTTAAATGCCATCTATTCTATTTCAACATTGTGCTTGATTCAGTATCAAATATATTCTATCTCAGCATTAAGCCAAGGCTATACAAGCTTTGAACACTAGTTGAATAAACTCTGCTATCAAGAGTTTTCCAAAAGTTTATGAATAAATGCTTAATAAAGGATCTGGGAAACACAGAATAGATAAATATTTTCCCTTGTGGAGAGTCAGACCATATACAGGTTTATCAAGTCTAATGTTATAAATTAGTTTTTTACCCACAATATTAGGCAGAACAACATTACTATTGTTTGGATAGTTTACCATCAACGTTAGTTGTGCAAGCCTAGGATGGCAATGATAATAAGAGAAAACAATGCTGTGAATGCTCGGGTATTAGCTTGGAAAATTGATATCTCTCTGCTTGCAGATTTTTGCAAGTTATGGAAGAACTTTGTAGTGTTCTGATAGGGTTTGACTATAATCGGTACTAATGATGCTTTTGTGAATGCTCTACCATCATGTACCTGTATTTACATTCAAATAGTAAATGGAATAAGCTTTTTCTTCCCTGGAACACTTGTAAAATAAAAGGTATTGAGAAAAAGAGAGATTAACTTCTGTAGTTTAATTAATTTCAAGCCCCTACCTTCTCTCTTAGAAGAGATACTCAGTATAGGTTTCAAAACAGAAGAGTACTATGGGTTAGGTAACTGGAATTATGACTTACCCAGAGACACATAGCTAGGAAGTATCTGGGGCCAGATTTGAAACTGGGACCTCCCATCTCTAGCTGATCCTCTAAAGTTTAATTAAACTTGTCCAAGAGCTTTTACAATTAAATCTTAAATTTCATCAAAATCACTTGAATTAATAACTCCAAAAAAGCAGGAATTTTTATATTGATGTATAACTAAATATAAAAAGCACCATACTGTGGGCTTTAAATACTTCCGTGTGTAGACTAGGGACACTTCCCAACCACATACTGTGAAAAATATCCATACTTGCAAAAAGTTAAAAATTGAGTTTTTCATGTGTATTATTATCCTGTGCACATAAAGAGGCCAACAAGAGTGGGGAGTAAGCAGGTGGGAGAACCAAAACACTAGGCCAAAATGTAAGTTGAGATATCTCTACCAACAAGATTATTCAATAAGAAACTAGGTTAAATAATAATTAATTTTACTAACTGATTCTACTTTCCAGCTACTGAGACACAAGATTAAAAGTTCAACAAATTAAGCAACAGTCCAATTTACACATTCAGAATACCAAGTTTTCTTTTTAACATTATTATCAAACTGCCCACGCTGCACATCAGTTAGAATCAGAGGTAAAAATTTGTCCACAATCTCAAGCCAAATAGGAAACAAAAAACAAACAAAACAAACACAACAAAAAACCCACTTAAATAAATGAATGAATGGAATTTCCATTTTCTGGTTCCTTCTTAGTTATTTTCTGTACAGTACACTGGAGTAACTTAATTCATACCAAAAAAAAAAAAAAAAAAAAAAAATCAAGAGAATGTTTGCTGAAATCTATTTACTGTTTTAGAAGTACTCTGCCTGAAAGTGGCAGAGTGGTTTTGGTAGAAAGAATCACAGATCCAACAGGTACCGGCTGTGGGACTTTTCATAATCTTTAAATAAATGGAATTAAGATTTGCATATATTCAATTCTTTGGAGTAATACAAGCACTAAATTAAAGCACACTATAAAGTGTTTAAGATGAATGGCTATATAAATGTTAGGTAAAATAATAATAAAAAACTCAGGATGGAAAGTGTGGTTTTAATGAACTGGCAGGGGCAGCTAAGTGGCCTCCATTCATTAAGAATCAGGTCTAGAAATAGGAAGTCCTGGGCTAAAATCTAGCCTCAGACACTTCCTAAGTGTGTGACTCTGGGCAAGTCAATTAATCCCCATTGCCAGCCCTTATTGCTCTTCTGCCTTGGAACCAATAAGGAAGGTAAAGATTTTAAAATTGGGGAAAAAATAAGAAAAAAAATTTGTACTCTATCCAAATAGCAATTTTCTTACTTGTGAATTTCTAAGGTATGTATGCTTAGTGAGAAAATTAGGATAATAGGGCATTGCAAGAAATAAAGGCTGAAATGAAGAATATAAATTTCCCAATGACATAGACTAACTATTACTCAAAACAATTCAAATTTGACAAACCATAAATACTTGAGACTAATTTATAATCTCTCATATGAGAATTAGTGTGTATATAACCTTAGCTAATGTACTGCACAAAGAGAATCTAGAGGACTTAGAAAAAATCAACTTGATGCCTTTTGCAAAGAAGCTTCTTGTTTCTTTTGGGAAATCCCCCCCCCCCCTTCCCTGTTTAAGCTCCATTTTTCCTTGTTAGCAGACAGAAGGAAATTACAAAGTGAGGTGATGAAGTTAGAACTTGCCTTCAAAATAAAACTAGTAGAGAAATGCTTTTTTAAAAAGGGTTTCTCCCTCTTTTGCTTTTATTTTGCTTTTTTTTCTTTTTGTGCCTGAGAAAGAAAAAGAAGGGCTCTAAAACAAGTATATTTTTAATAGGCTACGTTGTAGAGTCATTACTTCCCTCCCCGTTCTATCTTTTTCTAATTCTATTGCTATTTCTGTCCCTTAAATGCTAACTAGCCACAAGATTAATATTAATTATATATGTTATAGTTAATATAGAACAACTTTATATTCTTGGTTTTTTTAAAAAGGAGTTAGGTTAAATATTTTTCCTTTCTATATGAAAAATAAATTATTTTCATTTACTGTATATGACCCCTCAAACTAAATACTTTAGAGGCAATGAGGGGCAATATAAAAACAAAACAAAATTTGGATTTGGAATCAGGGGACATTGGTTCAAACCTAATGTTTGTTACTTTTGTAATTCTGAGCAAGTCGCTTCATCTCTCTAGTAAATTAGCTTATTTGTAAAATTAAGTAGCTGGAACATGTGACTTCTATGATCTCTTCTAGTTCAAAATCTATGATTCCATGATCTGCTACAACAGATTCGTGCCAATAGAATTAGGTACTTTCATATATAGTTAGCTCTAGTCTGTCTTGACCTCAAGAAGTATTAAAAGAAAGCTTTAAACAATTCTCAGTTTCTCTCTTAATTATTAGAAAGAAGCGATTATATAAATAACCCAATATAATGGTTAATTAAAACTTGAATTATATACCATGTACAAAAAGTCTTGGTACAGTTTTAAGCTTTACTAACAACTTAGTAAAACTTTAAACTGCACCAAGATTTGAGACACACTGTATTTGGTTTTAAAACATAATCTTATTCCACTGTTCCCTGACACTCACTTTATTTCTTTTTTTGTTCAAGTTGATATAAAATTATTTGCATTTCCTGGGCACAGGCTGTGTGGGCTGTGTACTAGTTCATAAGGCAAACTAAGTTTCAGATTAAAAACTTGGTGATAATTCTCATGTGGATAATTGAAAGTTGATGCCTCATGGATTTAATGATATCAACAACTAAAAAAATGCTAAATTATTTTTCAGCTACATAATGCTTACCTGTTGTTCTCTTGATGCTGACAATATTGCCACTGTTAAGTCAAAGTCAAAGGAATTACTGAAAGAAGTCTAACAAGTGCCCAGATCCACAAAGTGACAACAGAAAAGAAAGGACTACTGATGTTCTTAAGGAAAAAGCCACACATCTAAACTGAGTGGCTACAGCGACAATCAAATAAAGTCAATTCTCCAAATGCTGGTTAAAATCATAAGTATATAAAAGTTTTGAGGTGCTGAGTCCAACTGCTGTTTTAAAGGTGTTGGCCTTTAAGAGATGCAAATAATATGAGGCAGGAAGAGGAAAAGAAAAAGGATCAGGTAATTTAAATCTAGGTTTAATAGTTTTTTCTTTGTTATAAAAAAAAGTCATTTATTAAAAAAGATCCTTACCAGCTACATCAAATCGTAAAAGATTTAGTACAGATGAATTTTACACACACACACACACACACACACACACACACACACACACACACACACACACACACACCCCCTTCTTGAATCATACAAACCATACAAACTTAGATCTGGATTAGGTTTTAACAATCATTTGTTCAATATCCTCAATTTTCTAGATAAGGGAATTTATGCTTGGATTAAGGTTCAGTGATTTACCACAGTTTACACAGCTGATTTGTGCCTGAGCCAGGGCTAAAACCCAGGAACATGCGCCAGTTCTTTAATTTTTTTTCTATATTAATGCTGCATCCTCCTTAACCCCCTTGTTTTACTTTTGGTATTGATGAATTTCTAGTACGATAAAAAATAATTCATAATACAAATAAAAAATAATTGCTTGCAATTTTGTTCTTTAAAGACATTCTGAAAAAGCAAGATAAATTCTATCTACATAAAACTTTATATTCCATTTTCTAGAATCTTAATCATAGAATAAAAAACCACTCAGATTCATTTCTTAAAGTATTACTTAAAAGTTTTCTCACAATGCTTTAAGGCAGTTAATATGATATTTATCACTTTCTTTTTTACAGATAAGAACAGAAACCTTGAAAGGTTAGGTGACTTTTCCATGATCACATAGACACTAATTAGATGAAATAGAATTTGAATTGAGGATTCCTGACTCTAGATCCAATACTACTGTACTACATCATTTTCCCCAGCAGAGCATTTCCCTCAAAAGTATTTTATAATATCTGCTGAATGAATTACTCTTATCTTAAATAGCATGAACACGTAAGATATTTTATCTCACCAGAATACTAACAACTAATTTGGTTATTCATTTTTTTTGGGCTCCCTTAATAGTATCATCAGACACTATTCCATCAGGAGTATAAAATTCAATTCCATTCAAAATTTACTAGAAGCCATGTTCATTGTCATAAAAAGAAAAAAAAATCAACCAAAAAAGACAAAGTAGAGTATAACCATGAAAAAGCACAGAGTAAAACTATAAACTTCAGAAAGAGCTAACTTTCCCTATGCTCAGAATAAAAAGATTCAATCAAGAACACTAAGAAAAGTAGGCAGCCAAAAATGTACCTGAACAATTTTTTATAGACATGTGAAGAATGAATCAAATTCTTTGTCTACCAATCAGCAACTTTTAAGCTAATCAATTAAAACCTTAAGTACCCCTACAGCAGTACCTTACCAGTCACTAAGTATGAGAGTTCACAAGTCACTTGCTAGAGGCCACTGCCCCCCTATCACTGGCAGTGCTAGGCAAATCAAAAGACTGAGATTGGTTCCTATAAAGTGGGGAAGTGACATGAAAAAAGGACTATAAAAAAGTTCTGAACTTTCTGTCCAAGGGACTTCTCCTGGAGGCTTCAGCTTCTTGGATGTTCTTCTTTGGACTTTTTCTCTAGAGGACGGTTCCTTTGGGGCTTTTGGACTTTGACTTGGAGCTTTGGGCCTTTCAACTGAAGTTTTTGGCATTGGGGACTTTCTTGTTGGGCTCACTGCAGCCTCGGTGAGCTTAGCTCATGAGGGTTTTTCTACATTGGGACCTTGCCTGGATCCTGTCCTGCTTGCTGGGGAGTGACTAGGATTCCCCTGTGGAAACTGGAACTCTGTCTGGGAGTGAGCTTCATTTCACCGGATCAGCATTTAGGGTTGGCTAGGCAGTCTCCTTACCTCTTTCCCTTCCATATTTCTCTCTTTTTACTAATATTCCAATTAAACAAAATTGTTAAAAGCTGCTAATAGTTTTCCTGACTTAAGGAATAATAATCAGCAACCACTTTTTATAACTCTCTTATTTAGTCAAAATTCCAATTTTGACATTATAGACATAAACTAGAAAAGAACAAAAAATTAAAATTTTCACAAACTTACTCTTAGCACTGAATTTGTTTTCTTTGCGAGTTCTACCAGTTTTCTTTAAGCAATTATCACAGACAAAACTGTAAATAAAATCAATAATAGGCATAATTAGGCAGAGCATTTCTACAGTGCAACATGTATTCATCCAAGTAAACTATCAAGAGTGTCCTCATCTACAAATATTCATGTATATCTGACTGAAAATCAACATTAAAGATCTCTTCAAGCTAAGTCTTCTAGCGATTACAAATGTAACTTGCAATTTTAGTAAATTCCACATGGAATAAAAATGAAGAAAATTGAATTTGGGACAAGTTATATAGTCTTCATCAGTGACATCAGAAATGGCATTTATAGATACTCTACTTTTAGTCTGCAAAGATCTTCATTAACTTTCCTATCAGAATCCAAGTCTGAAAAGGGAATGACTTACCCTGAAGGCCAAATAATATCATAGTGCAGAACACAAATCTGATGCATCTTCCGGCCACATTCCTTACAATCAACAAAGCTGGAAGAAAGAGAAAACATATTTAATTTAAATTGAACCATGCATCTGAGACTATTTTAATGTGTATATATTGACTATTTACCTCATTATCTTATTTACTTATGAAAATCTGTGATCATTTATATACTTTTTATCCATCCCACATAATTAATATTTATCAATAAGGTGATATGGTAGACTAGGCTCTTTCATTATATTTTCTTGTTCTAATAATTCACGAATTAAAAAAGAAAGGGAAAATAAGTTTAGTTCCCCCCCCCCTTTTCTTCAGCAGAGCAACATGCATTTTTGGAAAAGAAAAAATGTTACCAATACAGAACATGAAAATAGGTATATTTTTCAGGTTACTGATTTTAGAATAATGTTTTCAAGACCAATATCATTTATATTTAAGTGGCTTCCACAGGCTTAAAATGATTAGCAAAATGCTGCCAGGGAATTTGTGCCCTAGGATTATATTTAAGTACATGGTACCAAGTCCGAGGATTACATATAAGGAATCTTAGGGAGGGAGAAAGTGGTAACTACAAGTAATAAGTACTACAGGAGAAGGAAAAGGTCAACCCTAGATTTAAACAAGTCAAAATTTATCATCTTCTTGGCACAGGATGGATTGAGAATATAGGGGACAAAAGAAGGTTTGGAAGCAAATGAGGGAAATGACCTTTTAAATATGAACTTTTTAAGGTGAATTATTTTTACGATTAAATCACTTTGCTATTATTGAAGGACTTTCAGTTCTAATAATCACTCTTTGGATAAGGAATATATATTTATTATTTTCAACCCACTTTTGAAAATAAGGAAATTGAAGGACGTTCAGAGAAATTAAATGGATTACAATTACAGAGTATAAGTACAGTAGCTAAAATTCAAATCAAGTTCTTTTAACTTCAAATTCAGTGTTACTTCAATTAAAATATTCTATTCTCAATAAAGGATTCTTAACTGAGAATTTAAAAGTAAAAATGAACTTTAGTGATACCAAAAATACAAGTAGCATTTATTCCTCTAAGGAACAAACTAACATTGACAAATAAATTAACATCAAAGTAATACTATCTCATCTAAATAAGTGCTTACTCATATAAATGTTTTTTTTAAAACCCTTACTTTCTGTCTTAGAATCAATATTGTGTGTTGGTTGTAAGGCATAAGAGTAGTATGGGCTAGGCAACTGGGGTTAAATGACTTGCCCAGGGTCACATAGCTGGAAGTATCTGAGGTCAGATTTGAACCTAGGATCTCCTGTCTGTGGGCCTGCCTCTCAATCCACTGACCCACTCAGCTGCCCCCATATAACTTTGCCTATAAAGATAAACCAAATTTTATTGGTATCAGGAAATATAACATTTTTTGTTGGGTTTGTTAGAAAAGGCAAGTTTCTTAATGAGATTTTATAATCTGCTTACTATAGTTACTGTGTAAGATACTATTTATTAAAAAGGTATTTTATGAGTATATAACTACACTTGGAATTGTGATAGTCTCCACAAAATTTGCACAATCTGTTTAGAGTTAAGAATAATCCCTTTGAAATTTCAAAATGTCTAATTTTGAAAAGCTGCACTTAAGTTCTGAAAATTTTACTGTGCAAAACAAAAAGCAATGAACATTTTAAAGACTTAATCATTTTTAAAATTGCCTTTGTCAAAGTGAGGAAAGGGAAGCACAATCTTTTAAAAGACTATTTGATAATCCAATAAAAATATTTTTGATTAATAACCATATTGACTCTGGCTTTCAGAACATTTTCTCTACGTATATGTGACCATTTTATGGAAAAGAAAAAAGTCAAGCAATTTGGGAGAAGTTTGGAGTAGAAAAAAGAATCATCTCCAAATCCACTTGCTGACTTCAAAGTCTATACAAGTCATATAACATAGTTAAAGAGGCAGAGATCTAGAAACTGGAATTTTCCAGGGAGAGAGAATAGACTTGTGTATGAGAATTTGGCTTCCTCTAAAATAAAATTGGTGATAGAGGGGGTCCAGTGCTCACCACTTTTCACAAGTAAGGAGCTGAATAAACTAAATAGCTCATAAAGCTGAAGTAAATTCTACAATGTTTTATTAAATTTGACTAACATAAGGTTGTAATTTTATTGAAAATAGGCAGGGTAAAATCATAAGTCTATTACAATTTCAAAAAGACTTAGAGCTCATCCAGTCAAAATATCTTAGTTGAGTAAAATGGGAACCAGAGAAATAAAAGAGCTTGTCAAAGTCCCACAAGCCAGAGGCACAGCAATGACTGAGACCTCCAAACTCATAGGATAAAGACTACTCTTGACTATATCCAACTACGGTTTCATAGAGAGAAAACAGGAAAGGGGACTTTGACAAAATGTACAATGGCAAATGGACAAGTTAACTAACCTTTTTCTTATTCTCAGGGAAAATTTTGGTTTCCTAACCAGATAACTTTTGTAAAGTTAAAGTATTAATTAGAATGCTTTGTCAAAAAGAGATGTGAGATGGTACTATCTGAAGTAAAAGCTACATTAGTTGAATAGAAGCAATATCTAAACTACATAAATTGTTGCCTATAACAAAGGCCAACACAGAATGATTTCTTCATGGTGAGGAGAAAGAATTTAGTCAGCAGCTATTTAAAAAGATGCTATAATATTGAAAAATAGTCCTTTGAGAACAATGGAGTAGTACTTATAAACAATTCAACTTGTAAATTCATGTTAAGAAAACCATAGTGTAAGAAAAAGTTTTAAAGACCACAAAGATGATGATTTTCACACATTTTTTCACATGACATATACTACAGGGAGATGGGAACACTTCTCCAAAATCATGAATAGTCTTCTCTCAATTTAAAAATGAAATATCTAATCACAGAAAAATGGCTGTATACTCACGGCTCAGGATCTAGTGTATCATTTTTCTTCTTTTCAAACTGATCCTTTGAAATAGTCCTTTTAAAAAATTCACCAAAGAAAGACAAGTCATTATCATGAAATGTTACCAGCTACAGAGTTTCTGTTAGGGAATAATGAATCAATAACAATAGCAGCTAATATTTATATAGTGTTCTACCCTATGTCTAAGATTACTTTCTTTACAAAAAACCTCTTTTACAGATGAGCAAATTGAAGCTCAGTGAGCACAAGTACCTTACCAAGGATAATATGGCAAGTAAAAGGTTAAGGGCCAGACTTGATCTAGGTCTCCTTTCAAGTCTAGGGCTCTTTCAGTTGCACTCCAATTAACTCTTTTTGCTATTATGCAACTGAAAGCAAACTGAAATCTAAAGGAAAAGAGATAATCTTACTCTCAAGCCAATCAATTATACTGAGAGCATCTCTACTCATTCTTCTATAACTAGCAGGAAATAATTGTTATTCAGTTGTTTTAGTTGTGCCTGATTTTTTGTGACTTCATTTGAGGTTTTCCTGGCAAAGATAATGGAATGATTTGCCATCTTCCTTTCCAGCTAATTTTATAGATGAGATAACTGAGGCAAACAAGGTTGTGATTTGCCCAGGGTGATACAGCTATTAATATTAAGTGTCTGAGGTCCAATTTGAACTCAGATGTCCCTGACTCCAGGGCCAGCAAACTATCCACTATGAAACCTAGACAAAGGATGAGAATGGTTTTGAGGACCACTTTTATTTATTTTTGGTCAGAACTTCTTGCATAATTTGTTACTACTGTAGTCTATCACAATGACCAATATATTTTCATTAAAATGATTCCTGTAATCCCTTTGCTGCTGTTTGTGTATACCTAGTTAAGACAAATCAGATGACATAACACTTTTTAAATGCCTTACTTTTTACTAGACTTTATACTATCAAAGCACCAAGGATCTTGCTGTGGGAATTCCCTCCACTAAAGATTAAAACCTATTTATAAATGGCCAAATTAGTCTTATAGCCTGGCCTCAGATTCAAAGATATTAAGTGACTAGCTCGCAGTCACACTAGTAAGCACAAGGAGCAGAAATTGAATAGAAAGTCTTTATCTCTAAAGCGAATGAAAGAAGAGGAGACTGATTATGGATATTAGACTCTCTATTCTGTTATAAGAAAAATATTTTTGTGATTAGGACCTCAGAGGTACTGCAAGAATGTCACAACAAGCACACATACACTAGACTTTTACATGTGGGCTTGAGACATCAATATTTTGGTGAAATTTTTAGAATCACAGTCAAAAGACTGTTAAAGCTTGAAGGGGCCTTTAATTATTTAGTCCAAACACTACATGGTAGGGGTCCAACAAAAGCTGTGGAATAAAATCTATTAATAATTCTTTTCTCTGTCATTATGGTTTAAATTTTTCCCCAACAACAGCTGACCAAAACTTGTGGCTGCTTTCCCATTTTAAAAACTATAAAACATTAATTTTTAGATTATAACCTGATATCACTATTACTGTGCATACAGGTAAAAATGCTAATGCTTACATGTCCATAACTTCTAGTCCTGCCTACATGTCTTCATAAGGATTCTAGGAAGACTGATGACTGCCACATACCCGTTCATTCATATTATAGCAACTGTGCTTCTTTCCTGATAAGTCAAAAATTGCTAAATATCTTCAAATCACAGATAGGAGATGGAAATCATCAAGGTCAATTTGCCTGAGGGAAACTGGGTGGCTATACAATCCATTTGAAATTATCTGAGAATAATTAATTCTGACTATGGATTACGTTCACTTTATTGTTAATAAGAAACTCCACTGGATTAATGAGCAAAAAGACATGATCCTAACCAGTATTATTTGCAACTAATAAGAAATACTGGTAAAAAGCACCTTTAAAATGAAAGTTGAGGTTTATTTGAATATTATTCTTTTCTAATAGTCCAAGGATTTAAGGAATGGAAATGGTAATGTGATAAGCAAACTACATAGGCAGACATTTTGAAAGAAGATCTTCTTATATCCCAAATACTTTTTTAAATGAAATAAGAAGCTAATAAAGAAAACACCCTCCCATTTTTTCCTTCCTTTAGCCTATGATATTTCAATCAAGAAAAGGTTATTTACACTATCCTCTGAGGGTGCTATTAGTAATACTTTCTTCTAGATAGTCTTTAAATAAGCAGAGTCATGCAGAGAGAGGCTAAGGCAAGAGATACCTTAAAATACAGTAGGTTTGGGGGTTAAGAAACTGGGAATAGATATTCATTCTGAACTTCTTGGGGGCTGGGGGAAGTACACAAATGGGATAACACATTTTAATTAAAACATTATTGAACTAGAAGATGATACTTATAGAATGCTTTCTACATATGAGATATTACACCATTCAAAACTTTAGGAAAATTTTAATTGTACTTACGTCTGGGGTTGAGAAGGGTCGTCACCCAGGGTAACATTCTCCCCCTGGATCTCTGTGAAACACTTCTCACAGAAATGATACCTGTCAGCAAGAAGGCCATACTTGGGTGAACTGGTCCATCATAACACACAGCCACCCAAGCAACGAAGCCACCAATCAGAGCAGGGCAGATCACCACGACGAAGGGGGGGCGTTGTTGGTTGATTGATGGGTCAGTGAGGACAATGAAAAGGAACAGAGGGGGGCAGGTGGGGTAGGGCAGGATTAGAGAACAGGGAAGGGAACAAATAGCACAGACATAAAGGTAAGACGCAAACACCAAGACAACACATAGCAGAAAGCCAAGGCAAAGCATTGATTAGCATTCGGTCTCATTTCATACATTACAGGCCATCATCACTAACAAATGATAGATTGTCAATCAGATTCAAAGACTTGGAATGATTTGCAGGATGCTGTTAATACTAAAGTTGTGTGTATCCTAAATTTAGGAATTTGAAGTTTGTTATTATTTAGAAAAATTTAAATTACTCCAGGCTTAGAGATTCAACAAATTTGCTTTGAACAGAATATTCTGCTTAGAATATTCTGATAAAGGGACTAAGAAAGTGGTTAAAGATTAAAACCAGCTTTTTTTTTTAAACAAAAAAAGGAAATTCATGCTTGAAAAAGCAAGCATTCCATAGTTTTATTCCCAATCTGAAGCCAGAATTTTAATAATTTTAAATGTATGAAAATGTTGGAACACCCCAAACTGGTTTTTGCTTTTATTAATTTCATTAATTTGGTATGAATAATTAAATAACCGCTTAGCTCATTGGATTACAATACAAATGAAACCAAATCCATATTCTAGACAAACATTTAACAGAAATGCAATTGAAAGGGTCAGAGACTTTCCAGCCATTTATAAAAAAGTATATATGTATATATACATATAGTGAAAAATATTAATATATTGTACAGGCAATACAATATATGTAAGAACACGAACAATCTCTCAGGGCTTAAAATTAAATTCTAAACTTTTAAGAATTTTGGTCCCATGACCAATTTGTAGCCAATCTGAGATATTCAGCAATCTACTGCTGGAACTTGGTGGCAATCCAAATTAAGAAAATTTAGAGTGTAATTGTAAAGTTACAATCTGCATTTGAAAAAAATATCTATTACATAATATTTTTTTTCCTTAAGATGATCTGGAGCTTGGGCCCAAGTTGTCAAATAAGGACGATTAAAAAAAATAAATTGCTAAATGTTTGGAAAGGACATGATTTAAAACATGAATGAAAAAAATAAACAAAAATGCAGGTCAATGCTGCATAAAGCAGGGTGGGTTCACAAGAATACTGTCAAAATAAATAGGCTTAATGAAGGTGAATTTTATGAGCAAAGAATGAGGATAAGGCAGCAACGGCAGCACAATCAAATGCAGTTTTAGTGTTCAAATGCTACGTCTAAAAGATGCTAAGAATGATTAGTATTAATGACACTGTAACAAGACTCAAGAGTGCCACACTGAACCAACAATTGCAGGATGAAAATACGGCAGCTTAGAGGTCCCCATTCACTCACTCACAAACACATAGCTACAAACTATTGTGATCAAATTGCTTTCTTATGTTTATTTTTGTGGATGTCATTTAAAGATTCTGACTCTATTCTCAATGAAAGATAGCAGACATTCTTTTTATTCATTGTCAAGCTAATCAAATGTAGCCAATAAATAAAATGTAGAATTTTTAAAACATGCAAACAGATTCATACTTTTCACACTTGTTTGATGAGGAAGGAGTAAGATAGAGGCGCTGCAGGCAACATTAGCATTAGTGAAGGTTACAAATAAGATCTTTCTTCCCAAGGCATCTCCTACTTATACTAACTCAGATTTTTAATTCTGTCAAGAACATGATCTCTGGCCAGGAAAAAAAGAGATTAACTTTACTGTTAAAAAAAAAATGCTGTCTTTTATTTTTAGCAATCATCTATAGCAATACTCTAACTAGTCACTCTTTCGTGAACATGCTTACATACCATGGAAATAAAACCATATTGAAAAAAAACTTGATTCCTTTAACACAACTTTCAAGTAGAGAATGGCATCACCATCACTGGGCAAGAATTTAACAGTACTGATACTATGAACTGACTCACCGACAGCTAGTACACTAGGGTAATCCAGAGCATTGTATCATCAAATGTCCCCCCTTTACAAAATAGTAACTGGAGTTGTGTATTCTAATCCATTTTTTGATTAACCATACAGTCACTGAGGGCTAAATGAATAATGAGAATTGAACAGCGACCAAAATGTTATTTCTTAAAATAAAATTGTCATTGTAATTACATGTAAATCTGAGTGATTTCAAGATGCAGTTAATTAACTGACATTTTATTTGAACTGAGAGCACTTTTAAAGAATTTAATTCAGCTAAATAACAACTGAGAGATAATTATCATCAATTCCATTTACCAAATGGCCAAGTTAATGTATAGTTAAAAAAAATGTAGTGGCTACTGGAATGCCAGATATTTAGCTGTTGGCAAGCCTTCTGGAGTTCCTTACTTTGAACCTACCCAGAAAGAAATAAGATGGCAATGAATTTAAGAAATGGATCTAAATCAACAAATCGACAGAAGCTGAAACCTATAAGGGACTAAGAAAATTTTTCAGCAGAGGCATATCAAAGACATTTCAGAAATTTGATAATCTATCATCTTTTAGAGTCCTAAAGGGAAGCTGCCCTACCAGCACACAAAGGCTCTGAAATTTAATTTATAAATGAAGAGCCTGAATGACATAATACATTACTCCATGGAAAGTCTCATGAATATGGACAGGAAAAATACAACTGAACATAATCTACTATATTATATGTACATATTTTGTGTGTTTGTGTGTGTTTGTGTGTGTGTGTGTTTGTGTGTGTTTGTGTGTGTGCATAAAATTTTAGAACATATATGCTGGTATCTGAACTATGCAATTATTTAGTGGCAACCTTGATATAGGGGAAATTTAACTGAATACAAGTTTTCAAATGCAGATTGTTTTATACACTTGTATCGTATTTGTATTTTCTATCTTAAGCCTGAATAAAAGGTATTGATGTAGCTAAGAATCAAAAAAATTCCAAAGAGGAATTTTTGTGTCATCTTTATGTATTATCTACAACATAAAGTACTACTAATCTGAATTACTTTACTTTTAGACCCTTTTAAAAATGCTTATTAAAAAAATAGAAGTGCATAGCCAGATACTAGTTAGTGTATTAGAATATCACTTGATTATTTAAATCAAGATCTTCTTTTTCAATTCTTAATACACAGAAGTTTAGGATTCAGAGAATTTAAGACTCAATTGTTAGGAATACTATCACAAAGTACCTATAAATGAGCAAAGTTGAGAATAAAAATGTAAATAAAAAATTCTCATTCTCTAACAAGATCACTATTTACTGAAATAACAAAGCATTTGACTTATTAAAGGCACACTGATGACTAGAATGCAAACCTAATTCAAAGAAATGAATTCTATACTCCCCAAAAACATATTCTGAAAGATAGCACTGTCTTAACGGCATATTCCAAAACTTGGGTGGAAATACTATTCTAAAGAATCGAACATGCTAAAAGCATATTAAATGTAGGTCTTATAGAAACAATATAATTGGGTATTTCCTAGGATCATGAATTTGGAGATGAGACTTGAGAGATCTCCAGGTTCTCAGAAAAGAAACTGAAGTCTAGGAGAAAAGTGAAGTACCTTGCCAAAGAGTCACGAAAGGAATAAAGAGCAGAACCAGGATTGAAACCAATGGTCCACTGAGCCAAACCAAATTTCCTTGCCATTAAACCAAAGCTAAAGAAATTAACAATCTCATACCAGCAATCTTAATCAATCAATGAACATTTTTAAATGCCTTTGTGCCTGGGACTGTCCTAGGTATTTACTCTAACAACAAAACATTAACTATTAGAAATAATATTCTTTCCCTATTGATTCTATAAAGGGGAGAGAGGATGTCCTGAATTAAAAAGGGATAGTATGTGAAAAATGAACAAATGGTCCAAAAAAAAAAAAAAAAAAAAGACAAAGGAATATTCAAAGTAACTTAGGAACACCTTTTACTTATTTAACAAAAATAACTTTAAAAAGAATTTAAGACATCTTGTATATGACTTTTCTGGCAGATGTCTGTATGGGGTTGGTAGAGGTCTAAGAAAAAGTGATTCCAGATGAAGCAGGAGTAGGGTCAATCAGTTTAGTTTTAATGCAGTGTCAAGCTGGTCAAATCAATAGTAGCCAAAATACTACCAGCTTAGTTTCTTTTAATTTGCTCTGGTTTTAGCTGAATTGCTCTTCTTACAATTTCCTCAACATCTTATTATTTATACCTTATTTTTCTCGGATATTTTAAAGATTTTAAAATGTATGTGATCCTTTGGAGTTATTATTCCAATTTTATATAAAAACAAACAAACAAACAAAAAACTTGAGGCTTATTGGAACCAAGTGGTACAAGAAAACTGGTGCTAGAATCCTGATTTTGTGATTTCTTAGTAGTGCCTTTTCCACTGTTTCAGGCTACTTTTCACATCATATTAGAATAGATATATTCTCAAAGTTTCAAAATTTGATTTTTATTGACAAAAAGAATAAAAAATATAGTTTGAACTCCAAAAAAGGGTAAAAATATTAATAAGTATAGCTACACAGGTCAAATTTCAAGTACTTATCCTTTGACAGGATACTTATGCTATTCCAATATTCCAGAATTTCATATTCATGAATAATGCTTGAAATAAGAATGTCAATAAGACTAAGAAACATTTTGTTAGAGAGCTGCTTCCAGTGAGTGTGTTTTATGTGAATGCGACACATTTCACATACTAAGTTATAACTTTTTCTAGGGGAGGGGGAATGCTTTAAAAATTTGGAATCAAAGCAAATCAAAAGAAATTAAAACTCAAAATCCTAGCTGTGGTTCATTTAGGCCTACACACATTTCCCTGAGGAGGATAGGAAAAGGTACAACTCTCCAAAACATTTGTTAGCTTCTTTGGAAAAAAATATTGATACCATTTGAAATAAAAACCATTTAAAAACCCCATTTATGCCTGTTAACACAAACTATTTCAGTAAAATGGACAGCAGAGATCTGCTATCTCTACAAAAATAATCCAATTCTAGTTTCAAAAAATGGAGGTAAAAAGATCAACCCTCTGGATTTGATTTTCATTATGGGCCATCACACACTACAACACTAAAAAATTAAAGCACGCTGAGAAATGCGTTTAAACCTAAAGTTGTAAATGTGTGAGACACAGGAAACTACAAGTCTGTATGAGTGAAAATTTAAAATTTTCCCACAATATTTTAAAACTATTTTTATTTAAACCATTATGTTTTGAAAATTTATAAATGCTTCTAAAACATACTACCTCAAAGCAAGCAAAACAATTATATCAAAATAATTACTGTTTAAAAGTAACACAATATTTAGATATCTTAAAGTCAGTGCTACTTATTTTTTAACAATAATAAAAAGTGCAGACTTTTCAGTAAAGGCTAAAGCAAGGCTTCCCATTTATTCACTTCAATTTTATCTTAAAAAAATGAAAAAAAAATCAACTTTACCTTTACTGTAAGCTTATTCTTTAAAATATACTTTGAATATTCACCATAATCACAAACTAAAAACTTTAGATTCTTAGCCTTTTACTTAAGTTTTTTTATTTTAAAAAGACATGTGCCTTAAAAATGAACATTTCAAAGTAGTGCATCATATAGTTCCATACATGAATAACTTTCATGAGAAAAAAACCGATGTGTTAAAAGCTATAGAAGACATAAGCTTGAATGAATGACAAATTTAAATTTGGAATTTCTTTTCTGTCAAATGTTATGTTATGCTACAAGGGACATGCTTTGTCACAGGATCTTATTTCCTCAAAATATGCACGAAAACTGCTGGGTGCTTACCTATTCTGATAACTGTAGTAGGCAGCATCACGAGGAATTGTACATAGCTGCTTACCATAGCAGCACAAGGTCTGTGGAGAAAACTCATACTGCAAAACAAAGGAGAAAGAACTAAAACTTTACCACATTTACCATCATTATATTTTTAAATTGACTTTAAAGATTTAGATGCAGCCAAGTACATCTCTTAATGCTGTACACAATGTTGGGGGGACTTTACAGGATCAACTGCAGATAGGTGAAATAAGGAAGGGAGTGGGGTGCAGTAAGCATTTGTTTAGCACCTATGTATCAAGCACTCTGTTAAGTGGCTGACAATTTATTTCCTTATTTGATCCTCACAACAAACCTAAGACATAGACGATGTTATTATCTGAGAGATGAGGAAACAGAGCTAAACAGATATTAAGTGACTTGCCCAGGGTCACAAGTCACCAAGTCTTCCTGATGCTATGTCCTGTGTTCTATTTACTGTACCAACTTGCTGCCTGACCTAGTAAACACAATCAGTTGCTCAATGCTACAACACTTTCACCCACTTCAGAAGAAACTGAAATGGGATAGTTAAATATGAAATCTACATTTCCCCAGAATTCTTGCCTTGATGACTTCAACCCAACTCCTCTCTTAACAAGCAGTTTTCTCCAAATGAATTTGCTCTAATTATTCACTGTAAAAATCACCAAAACTGGCCACCTTAATGGAAAATCAGAAAATTAATCAACCTAAAATTATCATCAACTACTAAGATGGCTGTGCCAAAGAAAATGCACAAAATACACAATTAAGAAAATATATGATGAAGGGAGGTAAAAACAAATGATACTTTATGGACAGTCATGGTTTACAAGAAGTACTAAAAGGCTTAGGGGAAGCTCTCCAACAGGTTTGGTAGATTTTCTTAGGAGGACCTGGACAAGAATCACATGGGATGAGGAAGTATGGCAAAACTGAGAATGATTGGAAACAGTTACCCACACTGATGACATCAGAGATTCCTTGAATTATATAAGGAACTTGGACTTTAGATCTGGTTTTAATGCTCACATTTTAAAAATGGAAACTCCAGAGAGCCTTGGAGAAAAAAAGACTTATTTCCTAGATTATAGGTAGAAAGAATATGTGGACATTTTCCAATTCTTTTTGGTCCAACGGAGCTCTAAAAGTTTTCTAAGCCCACCTAGTCAACCTGAATTTTCATAAAATTTGCCCATAGACTTTAAGAGTGACTTTTAGCTTGATTAAACAGGAAAAGTTATTTTTGTGGCAACTAAAAACTATACCTTGCGTCCACAGCAGTATCCAAGGGACTGCATAACAGGATCAATTTCTTGTTCGAAGACCTCTGCAAGTTTAGTGCAAAACTTATAGACTCTGGAAGTCTTACGATTGTAGAGCCAGGCATTGTTAAACATTAACCAAACATCATCCACATATTGCCAAGGCTCTTGGTACTGCCCTGTATCCAATTTCCTTTTGATGGTAGAAAGGTCCATAGGGTTCTTCACAATGTCAAAATAATCCTTTAAAAGACAAGAAACATCATCCTATCATTGTTAAGATTATCACGTGGCATTAAATTATCATACATATTAACAACCCTTATGTGGATGTTAATAGAGAAAAACTACAATGCATTAAATGAGGCTTTTAAAATAGCTATTACAGGTGGAGTTTTCCCTAAAACCTTAATCAGAGTTCGGTGTTTCAACAGTTGGGAGGCAATTAGCCATTTACCATGGTTTCGAAATAGTTACAAATGTCCTTTTTACCCACTGGGAGAAACAAGGAAAGTAACAACTATACTCTAGGCACTATGCTAAGCATTATGACAATACTACAAATACTATTTTATTTGATCTTCATAACAATCTGGAGAGAAGGCAGCTAGTATATCCCCATAATACAATTGAGCAAACTGAAGCAGACAGAAAGTAATATCAAACAGATATCATACAATTAATAAGTGTCTGAGACTAAATTATGACTCCAAGCACAATGTTCTCTCCCATTATGACACTTAACTACTGAGGATAACAATGAGAGAAAAATAATTTTATATCTGGTAGAGAAGGAAACTTTCATAATAAAAGAATGAAGAAAACTACCCTTAGTATAAAATTTTAAATGTCTGCAAGACATCAGTGTATAACATTCTTACTTTAGGAATCACTCAAAAAAAAATTAAGACTAAAAATGGAAGGTTTAAATAACTTTAATGAGCTTTTAATTAAAAAATTATTATCCACTGACCAATAGAGGAGATTTAATCAATAACAATATTATAAAGCCTCTCATAAAACTCCCTCTTTTAAGAATCTAAAAGTCCAACACATGAAACTTCAGGAGAACATTAGAAATAGGTGCTAGTCTGTTTTATGACTCAAATCTGAAGGTTTGAAACTATTTCCTTTCATTCAAGATGTTTTTAATGACAACATTAGAAATTAGTGGGAAAAAGGTAGAGGGAGATTTTAATTTAAACTTCTTAGCAATTTTAGGAACACTATGAATAAAACCAACTATAAATTCCATGCATTAATATTTGAAAAGGAAATCTACTTCTTGATATATACTTGAACAAAATTCTTAAATTGAGAGTGCATTTTTAGTGTCAACTCACTGGAATTCCTAGGAGCTGGGGATCCACAGGCTGCCTAAAGGGTAAGGACTCTGGATCTTGTCGATATAAGGCTTCTAGTGTAGGCATGAGAGCCTGTCGTAACTCTTCTGGTTTGAAGACTGGTGAAAAACAATTGAAAAAGTCAATGTTGAAAAAAGTTTTGTCTAAACCCGTAAGATTAAATCTTGTACTTAATGATGTAGTGGAGTTACTCAATCAAACAATATTTTTAAGCATCTTAAGCAATTTGTTTAACGATACAAATATATACTATATTGATATTTACTACAACACAATATATTAAATACATAAAAGTATCAATACTTTAGTTCAATAAACTCCTAAAATTAACCACAAAATGCTTTTTCAAAACCTTTAGTTCCAAAATAAAAGTTATGAAACTTGCTGTTAAAATTACTAATCATTCCAGGGCTATAATTCAACCTTCATATAACTACTTCTAATCTTTTAAAATTGTAGCTAGGCCATGATGTCGAGGAGAGCAAAAGTTTTTCAACTCAATGAAAGCTTTTTTTTTAACACTTACTCTTTATTGAAGTAAGGAGTAGAGCTGCCAAGTTGACAACTTAGATCAAACTAGATGATGATTAAATGCATTTCAATAAAATTACAGATTTGGATGGGCCCTTAAAAGATCCCTAGATAAAGCTCTCCTGTCTCTAGATGGAGCTAAACCTAAGGTATCCAATATAAATCATTTCCAATTCTGAAAAATTATGAAAAATGTTAAAGCTTCAAAAATATTTGGCCTTTATAGATTTTTATTGTTATCTTCACTGTTATTGGTAACTGTTGTCACATTGGGTCATTCTATTTTCCATGACCCTTCCCCATGTAACTAAGAATATAGACATGTGAGAATGCTGGGCAAAACTACTTTAAATATTAAGATTTTTGCAAAAATAAAAAAAAATCAGAAGCAGGGCATATTACATTGGGAAAGCAGGCCCATTTGCTAGATCTTTTGTAACCATCATTAAAGTCACAAAGAGATGGGTTCAAGATCTGTATCTGATAATTTCTGGTTCTGTGACACTAGACAAATTACTAAATCTTTTAGTAATCTATCAATCAAGTTTGTATATTGCAGAATAGGTATTTGTATTTGTAGAGTTTGCTCATCAATAGTGTAAAAATCATAGTTTTATATATTCTTCTCTCATTCCCAGTTCTCCCATCTCTTAAGAAGAAACACTTCTTCATTTATTAGCTGAGATTGGATCATTTTATCTTGCTTAAAGTATAGCAGTTGCTGAACTGCCACTGAAGAGCTGTGACCTGTTATTTCTGACTCAGTTTGTTTTGCCCCTTCTTAGGCAACCTGGTGGCTCCCTGTTTGAGAGGCACACCAATTGGCACCTGGCTTATGTGGACAACCCAGGCAGTTTAAGTGATTATATAGTTCACAGGTGATCCAACAGATTCAGTCATATAAGAGAGTAAGCACTTGTAATGCTTAAATCACGTGATAGTTAAGTTGTAATCTGTTCTGTAGGCAGCTAGGTGGCACAAAAGATAGAGCAATGAGATTAGAATTAGATACTCATCCTCATGAGTTCAAAACTGGCCTAAGCAGCACACCAGCTGTGTATCCCTGGACAAATGATTTGACCGTATCTGCCTCAGTTTCTTCATCTATAAAATGAACTGAATAAGGAAATAACAAACAATTCCAGTATCTTTGCCAAAGGAAATCCCAAAAGGGTCACCCACCCCCTCCAAATCACAACATTCCTGAAAAACGATGGAAAAACAACAAAAACACTCCCTTATATCAAATACTGTCTTGATTCAATCTAAACATTTAAGTTCAGCACTAAACTTCAGTAACGTTCCTACATGGAAATAATAATGTATTAGGTAACTTAAATTATCTAAAGGCAGTCACTTAATAACTTTTTTTTGCTACTAGACCAGTGATAGACAAACTTTTTAAAAAGGGTGCCAAAGGAAAGGAAATGCTCATGTCAGTCTGTTTCTAAGGCAACTCTTTTGAAGTTTCATTGTTTTGTATACTACTCATTGTATTCGTCAGATTAGGAATAATGTAGTGCAACCTCATAGAACATTTCAGGGGGCCACATCTGGCTGGCAGGCTGTAGTCTGCCCATCACTGTACTAGACCATAGCCATTAGCTAAATATAATCCACAGTCCTTCTACTGCTTCTATTTGAAATATGAACAAAATTAAATTTGACTAAAATTAATTTTTCCTGTACCATATAGGTCAAATACAAAATATACTTTCCCTATTAATAATGCACTAAATAAACTTGTATAAAAAGCCTATTTTATTTTCATGTATACAAATATATTAATTTCCATTAAAAACATTTCATTTTAGGGGCAAAGGATTTAGTTGGAAGTGGGATGATGTTTGAAACAATGTAATATCTAATGCCCATGATCATGAGGTATAAATCTCAACTAAATATTAATGAACAGTTATACAGAGGGATGAAATAAAAATGTAAGATCATCTTTGCATGAGAGCTCTATCATACTTCTCAATTCAGTAAGCATTTATGGAATTATTGAAAGGCCTTGTGAAACAGAGCATACATAAAAAACAAAACAAAAACAAAAAAGTCTGCTCTCAAGATACTTACATTTGAGGGAACAAAGTAACAGAGAATATGTGAATTATTTTCTATATGTTCTATGTGCTTTAAATAGTCTATTGTTATATAATTTTTAAAGGTTTTATTCCTTAAATAGATGATGAATAACTTAAATATAATTGATCTCAGGATCAAGAATCAAGTTAAAGAAATTAAGTACTTTAATATATACACACACAAATACACATACATACATACATACACTGTAAGTTAAAACTAGATATTTTAAGGTATGGTCGCCAGAAATCGGATTAATGTGATTTCAAATTAAAATACACCCAAGTCAGAATGACTTTTATGGAAGTTTATTTACAATTAGGAAGGTTGAAGGTAGGGAAATTGAGAGAGAGAAACTCTGGCCCGGACTAGAGGTCCGGACAAAGTAAGAATTTAGAGGCCCCAGCAGAGGAGCACAGAGGTTAATTAAACAAGGCTTCTAGCCACAAGGCCTCCTCCAATAAGAGAGGCAAGAGAGGCCTCCTTGAGGGTAGAGCCTCCAGAAATGCCAAGAGAGGAGAAAGGAAGTCAGCCTAACTTACCCACATGACAATTCAGAGGGAAGCAGTCTGAGGTCCATCCTTCTACACCAAGTTCAAAGTGCTAACTGCCTCCACAGGAAGTTACCATCATATTTAAAAGATAGCATCTTTCCTCACTTCTTGCATCCACCTCCAATTTCAAGTGGACAAATGGCAGCCTCAACACTGTTTTGTACTGCCTAAAGGGCAGTCCTTTGTTTTTGATTTGTTACTTATTGTCATGTGTGGGTAACTGACCTTCCCCTCCCCACTTAATTCTAAGTTGGGTGGAGTGACATTATTTTTGATGGCTAGAGTCTAAACGATGAATGAGGATGAGCTAATTCCATTTACAATATGTAAAAATTAGGACGAAGGATATTGTTTGTTTCATTAGACAAACTTGGTGGTTTTTCTAGTCATAATACCATACTTTCTGATTTGAAAAAAGTTCATTCCTCATAACATTTTTAATCTAGTAAATAGTTCAAATAGTTATATCCAATTTGCAGATGAGGAAAAAAGGTCTCAGAAGGTTAAGTGACTTATTTAGTGTCATATAGTAAATACAGGCACAAAGACTTGGTTTACCCTATTTATATTTCTTTCTTTATTGGTTATATTCACATTTCTTTCTGTGAGGTAATCCGTAGGTACCCTTTTTTAGAAATAAATCCTTGGATCCTTTAAGATAAATCTAACAATTTTTCCAAAGGGCATTTAGGTAATGCAGTGGATGAAGCCCTGGGAACTGGTGTTAAGAAAATTTGAGTTCAAATACAACTTTAGACACTAGCTCTATAACATTGAACAACTGATTTCGCTTTTTTGTGCCTCCATTTCTTGTTTTGGAAAATGTGGATAATTAGCACTTGTCTTCCAAAGTTTTTTTAAGAATAAAATAAGATCTATATAAAAGGCTAAACAAAGTAGATACTTAATAAATACTTGCCCTTCCATCATAACTCTTTCCAAAGGTAACTGGCAAGGAAAAAACAGTAAGGAAAACCAAAAAGCTACATGTATCCATAAAATGCAATCTTGGATAGGAAGAGTAGTAATAACTAGTAGAAAATTTAATTTTCATTTAATATTTTCTCTTCTTTAGCTTGTTTATTTCTTCCAACTCCAATCTATTTAAATAAAATTCTCTCAAGCTTTTCTTCAGAATATCTGCAAATACCTTCATGTGTAATTAAAAAACAGGACCACCACTATCCACCTTAAGAACTCTCTCCTTACTGATGGCCATTCTAACATTTACCTCCTATATATTTATTTTAGTACTTTCTCTCTTAGCTTGTTTAACTGAGAGAAAACACCTGTTTAACATTGAATAAATGCTGCTTAATAGCATTACATTAAATTAAGTGCTTAAATAATTGTTCTTAATGATGAGGAAGGACAGAATAAACATTTTTCTGAATTCTCAATTCTACTACGTACCAGGAACTATGCAAAGTACGTTTCAAATGTTTCATTTGATTCTTACAACAATCTTAGGAGGTAGCTATGATTGTTCCTGTTTCTCCACTGAAGAAACTGAGGTAGACAGAGGCAAAGTAATTTGCCTAAGATCAAATAGTAAGTGTCTAAGGTGAGATTTGAACCCAGGACTTCCTAATTCCAACTTGGGGGCTCTATAGAGACTTAACAAATAAAGAAAAATTGAGAAAGAAGGGCAAAGATACTTTATCAACTAATGATGGAAGTATTATATGTGTAGTATAGTGACACTCCTACAGAAAATAAGTTTCCAGATAGTAGATATGAGATTCCATTTTCTCCCTAGGAAAGGGAGACAAAGAAACTTCTAACAATATGTTAAAAATGTGTCTAATGTAGTTCACACTTCCAAAAGGTAGCTGAGTGGCTGGTCCTAAACAAATGTTCATTCATCCATTCGTTTATTCATTCAACTGATCACCTGAAATCTCATTACTATGTTGACTGACTCAATTTTTGATACTCCAGACAAGTGATGGCCAACCTTTTAGAGCAGTGGTTCCCAAACTTTTTGGTCCTACCCCCCACCCCATTTCCAGAAAAAATAGTATTTAGCCCCCTGGAGATTAATTTTTGTTTAAATTTTAATAGCAATTAATAGGAAAGATAAATACACCTGTGGCCATCACCACCCCCACCCCAACGCCCGATTGCTGCAGCATCCACCAGGGGGCGGGGACACCCACTTGGGAATCACTCTTTTAGAGGGACAGGTAATGTGAGAAATGCCCTCAAGCATGTGTGGAGAGGGGAAAGAACTGGAGCAGCTCAGCCTGCATCCTTCTAGCTTTCTTGTAATGAACTCTGATGATAGTGCACTTGCCCACAGAGAGGGCTCTGAGTGCCCCCCTCTGGCATGTGTGCCATAGGTTCGCCACCACAGCTCTAGACCAGCTCGTTTCTCTCAGCTGCCTATTTCCACCGATTGAAGGCCTAGAGGGAATCATTGTACTCCAAGCCTTCCTTTTATACAGGCCCTAGAACTTAGCAAGTAACTCTCCATGAACATGTAAGTTAAGGTAGTTTTAATCGTAACATAATTCAATGCATTATGTGTAAATCTACCTACTTTTTTTACGAGGCTGAGAAGGTGATGTGGATTGAGCAGTTGTGCCATTATTATTATTCTCCTCTTCCTCTTTAGGATCTGCTTTTACTTCTGGTTTCTTTTCTTCTACCTCCATTGGTTCCTGTTTGGTTTCTGTTACATCTGTTTCTTCTTTTACCTGGGAAGTCCCTTGTAAATCCTCCTCCATCTTGAATAAAAATAAATTGTGAACATTAAAAAAAGAAATCATTTTATATATTTCCTAATAACAAAAAACAGAATTTTAGTCAAATTCTCCCCAAACCTACATGCTTGTAAAAAAAATTTAACTCCAAGAGAAATTTCTCATCAATTCCTAAGCATCCATAATCACACATATGATGCATCTTATAAAGATATGTATTACATTTGCAACAATGCGATATCTCATCTGGTCCTGGAGGTCACACCTGATCAACTTCTAAAATTTATTATGCTAATTTCTCACAGGTTCTAGAACTAAAATATTTTAAACTAATATATGCTACTCATTTGCTCCTATTCAGGCATTTCTAATGTAGAATAAAATATGTGTATTTTATTAGCAGGCATGATAACACTATCTACTAATTTAGGATAATAACAGAATATACCCTCCAAAGTCTAAATCTGAAAGGTCAAAAATCAAAGAATTATTTTAAGTTGGAGCCTGGCTGAGACTGAAACCGGAAAATTCAGGAGTAACATCTAATTTTTCATGTAGAAACAATTCTAAAAATTAATAGAGATCCATAATATTTTATATTAAAGTCTAAATCCCACATATACTATAAAATCGATACTGTTACACATATTAAGTGAACTAAAAGAATTACATGGCTTTAGTTAATAAGTTTTTACTAGACGGTTTAATGATTATCTTAGAACTTTTGCTATCACAATATATCTACTAATTGGAAAGGTGTTATACATACCTCAGTTCTAGATTCCCCTTTTGTTTCACCAGGATCAGGCTCAGTTTCTTCAGGTTTACTTTCGGTTTTAATTTCCAGCATCGGTACATCAGGTCCAGGCTGCTGGGAATTGGTTTCAGCACTAGCCACTGAGGCTGGAGTGGGAACTCTATTTTCAATGCTAGCAGCTGCCTGTGAAAGCTTTAACACAAAATATACAAACTAAAATCAGAAAATCAATAGAATATCCACTTATGAAGGAAAAGATAATCCCAAATTGAGCAAGGTACACATTGTACATACTTTTACTGGTATTACACAGTATGAGATAGTGACACAGATAAAACCAATCACTAATTTTTTAAATTAAAAAGTTGAGAATGAGAATTCTAAGTGAGAAAAAGTTAACAAGAGTCAAGAAGAACCTATTGCTCCTGAATGAGGCTTAGCTACAAATGCAAAGCCAAATATAAAGCTTCTGACTGGTAGAGACACTCTATTATGTAGTTTTGTACAATTATTTTGAGGGCAGAGGGCCAAAGTGTTTAAGAAATGGCAAGTGTCGGGGGCAGCTGGGTAGCTCAGTGGAGTGAGAGTCAGGCCTAGAGACAGGAGGTCCTAGGTTCAAACCCGGCCTCAGCCACTTCCCAGCTGTGTGACCCTGGGCAAGTCACTTGCCCCCCATTGCCCACCCTTACCAATCTTCCACCTATGAGACAATACACCAAAGTACAAGGGTTAAAAAAAAAAAAAAAAAGAAATGGCAAGTGTGTCAAAACAAAAATTCATTAATTTAAAAAATTTAAAGACAAATTTTTTATTCTGACATAATGGTTACAGAACTAGCAATCTCGAATTTTATCCAGTAAATCAATATTGCAAGTTTATGGTTCTAATAGTGAAGAAAAAACTGTATAAATGTACATAAGTGGGTAAGGAAGAGTAAATTATTTTTAAGTTTTGAAAAGGTTCTACTTGAAAAATCTTAAAAACATGAAGATGATTTTGGGATACTGTCTTAGGCAACATAGGATGAGGATGATACAAGGGCATATCTCTGCATAGGGAGTAAAAACCTGCAGGAGTGTCCCATGGATAAGGTTTGGCTGGTCTTGATTTTATTTGATATATTATAAATTATCTGTTACATCTGCAAGTTTTTGGGTGATACAGATTCTTTCCAGTAAAACAACAGTACCATTCCAATGGTGAAAAATATATCAGAAAACCTCAGAAGGTCACAAAAGTAATGAAGGAAAAGTGGCAAATGAACTTTAGCACAGGAAAGGTCAAGGTAATGAACTTACAATAGCTGTCTGACCTTGGGGAAGTTGAAAAAATATGGGATAATGGGCAAAGTGTTGTACTTAAAGAGTCAGGAGAGGAATGTTTGATTATTCCTCAGAAACTTACTACCTGTTATCAGGTATAACCTATGTAACATCTCTCACAAATTCAGTTTCCTCATATATAGATGAGAGATATTACTTTAACCTCTAACTCAATTTCCTCAACTATAAAATGGAGACAATAATAAAGTTTACCTCTCAGAGTCACTGTGATGATTAAATAACATAATATTTGTAAAAAAGTACAGTGGCTAACACATAGTATTTAGTTAATAAATGCTTATTCCCTTCCTCTTATACTTAAGATTATTATTGAGATTTAATTTCAGAATATAGGAAAGGCACATGGAAAACTATAATGGGTTATCCTCTGAAAATATAGACCCACTGTGCTGTTGCATAATAGGCCAACAAAATACATTAGGAAGAGTTTTAAACAAAATAAAATCAACCTACCCTAGATAAGGAAAAAAACCATAGTCTCTACACGAACAACCAAATATACTTTTGGTCACTGCACCATTAGAAAGACAAACTGACTGTCACTCATTAATGTATTGTGAAGAACACCTAAAATAAAGAATGTGAGGCTCCCATGAGGGGGAAAAAAAAATTAAATCAGGCTTCTATGGTAAGAAAAGGAAGCCAAAAGATATGACCACAAGCTATAAGTCCATAAAGAATAGAGTGGAATTCTATTTTTTCAGATAAAAATACTAATACTAATACTAGCTACATAATGTTTGCTTAAAAGAGAGAAAACAGATAGACATGAAATCCTGTACTATAATATATCTCTTGATGCGTAAAAGATACAAATTTAGGATTAAATACTGCTTTGTAATAACTGGGGATGATGAAATTTGTTAAAAATATTAATTATTATAAATAGATAAACTAAGATAAAGTTTTTTCATAGTGAGTAGGCTCTTTTGGAATAAACCACAATATTCTGAGTTTTATGAGGAAAATGACAATGTCTTCTCACAGTATCCCTTGTCACTCTCAGAGTATACTATCTATTGTTTTAATAAGAAGATTCTATAATTTTTATTTAATTGATATATTATGTAATTATAATTTTTTTCTTTACATGGAAAATAAATAAATTCTTTACATGGAAAATGTTTCCTTGGTTTTTCTTTATTTGGGTGATTTCAAAGCATAGGATACTTACAGGAGTGCCGGGAGGTTGGGCATGCACAGATGTTGGTTGCTGCTGAGATGGTTGTGGGGTGGGAACAGACTGAGGCTGCACAGGTGTCTGAGGTTGAGGAGTTACTTGGACCTGAGCTGCTGCCTGAACTGAAGGGGTACTTTGTGTTTGCGTAACATTAGGTACTGAGCCAGGAGTTGGGGTAGGTGCCTGTCCCGAAGAAGAAACTGGAGTTGATGGTTGTGTAGGGGCTGTAGGCTGAGGAGGAGTCATTCCAGGAGGTGTCTGATGTTGGATAGGTGGCATGCCAGCTGCTGTAGAAACTGGAGGTGGAGTCTGATGCAAAGGTGACTGGGTTACTGGTGGACAAGGTAACTGACCACCTTGTGGTCCCAATATATTCATGGTGTTAGGAAGAGCAGTATTCGGAACCTGTCCCTGGTAAAGAAAGAAGTATATGTTAATATCATTTGTCTTCCAAAGGGACATTAGATATGAAACCATTTTACATACAAGTTGTAACTGAAGACTTAGAGAAGTTAAGTGATTTTAAATAAAGTATGGGATAATGGACAAAGAATTGTACTTAAGAGTCAGGAGAACCACATTTGATAATTCCTCAGAAAACTTACTACTTGTTATCAGGGCTAACCCACTTAACACCTGTCACAAATTCAGTTTCCTCATATATAAAAGGGAGATAATATTACTTTAAGTACCTACTTCAAGAGACTTGTGATTCAAATACTTTGCAAACCTTAAAGTGCTATGTAAATGTGAGTTATTATTTTTCTTCAAAAATCATATATCCTATGAGTGCCAAATCTCTATGATTAGAATAATTGTCTCTGATTCACAGCTCAAACTGCTTTTTACCATGATACAAAAACTGAAACAAAAGCGAACTATACTCTGGGAAGTTAGGAGTTCATGTATCTAAAAATGTAATTATACTTCTTTTAAACAATCCTAATTGAGGCAGTGTAAGAAAAAAAATATTGGGATTATTTTATTATAGACTTTAACTGGAATAATTAAAACCCGTATCAAGGGAAACTATTTTAACTAAATATAGTATACTGCAATAATAAACCAGTTATCACAAATTTAAAATATTACATAAGACGAAACCAAGATAAGGAAGTGCTGTTCATATTAAACATTTCTTAGCTTAGCATTAAAAATTCGCAATAATCTAGATCCTTTCTATCTTCCCAAGCTTTTCTCAAACTATTTCATACCTTGTTTTCTAGACTTTGGTGAAAGTGAATTATTTGCTTTATTTACTACACATTAACTACTATCACTGTTCAGAATTCTGTCTACCTAGGATGGCCACATTATTTATGTATCTGCCTTTTAAAATCTATATCCTGGAATAATAAACTAGAGGAATTCCATGTGAACTGGAAAGACCTCCAGGAACTGATGCAGAGTGAAAGAAGCAGAGCCAGAAGAACATTGTACACAGAGACTGATACACTTTGGTAAAATCGAATGTAATAGACTTCTGTACTGGCAGCAGTGCAATGACCCAGGACAATTCTGAGGGACTTACAGTAAAGAATGCTACCCACATTCAGAGGAAGAACTGCAGAAGAGGAAACACAGAAGAAAAGCAACTGCTTGAACACATGGTTTGAGGCGGACATGATTGGGGATGTAGACTAGAAACTATCACACCAATGCAACTATCAACAATTTGGAAATAGGTCTTGATCAATGATACATGTTAAAACCAGTAGAAATGCATATCGGCCATGGGCCTGGGGGGTGAAAGGGAAAGAAAGAGCATAAATCATGTAACCATGTTAACTTTTCTAAAAAATAAATGTTAATAAATATAAAAAATTAAAACAATTTAAAAAATCCATATCCTGTTTAAAATGTCACCTGCTCCATAAAGTCTCATCTCATGGGGCTCCCAAAGCACTCTCTTTGTACTTTTGAAATGCAATTATTTTATTCTATTTTATTTTACATCTATGCACATACATATGCTGCACATCCCCGGCTAGACTGCTCAATGAGGACCATAAGTATGCCTTATATATTAATCTATCTCCCACAAAGCCTAGACAGAAATAGAGAAACATGAAAAAAAGAACAAAAAAAAAAAAAGGTCAGAATTATTAAGTATGGATTTAATGTTCTCATTTTCATACCTCCTCATTATCCTAAAAATCTGCTGAGATGAAAACTGATCACTTGATGAATAAGATTTTTCTTTTTAAGTTTCCTACACTCTCAATTAACCTCTGCTTGCCTGAATCCACTTTAGAAGGTCATAGCAAACCATTCCAGTATCTTTTCCAAGAAAACCCCATGGATAGTATGATCCATGGAGTAAGAGCTGGACATGAATGAACAATAAGAGTCTAAATCTAGGTCACGTTTACATAGTTACCCTACAATAGTATTACATAAAGCTGACCAATAAGAGTTTCTACCAATTCAAGATAAATAAGAAAATTAGTCATTCCAAGTTCATTTAATTCAATATTAAATAAACAACTAAATAAAGCAGGTTAGGTGGAAAAAAATAAGTTAATGAATATATGTTTTAAGGATATAATTTCCAATAAAGAAATAGAACTTCAGGAAATTAAGAACTTCATCTAAATTTCCTTAAAAAGTCATAGGCCATAATTAATTTTACCTGTGCTACAGCTGCTTGGGCTGTTGACTGACCCATGCCTACATTGTTGACATTCATAGCCCCTCCAGATGTTGAAAACTGATTTTGTGGCAAGAATTGGGTCTGGGTAGGGGCCTGACCCATCATGTTATTGGAATGAGCTCCCATCATGTTTTGTGGCTGAGGCATTCGGGAAGGAGACATTGCCATCTAGAAGTAAACAATTAACACATGAAAATCATTTAAAAGAAAATTGTAAAATCCTGGCCGGTTAAAGAAAGAATCCAAACTAATTCAAGACAATAGATTTAATATATAAATCAACTTTATAATGATGATAAAAAAAGGGGGGAATTTTCACCATTTAACATTCTTTAAAAGATTAACATCATTCTTTTTTTTTTATCTAATTTATTAGAATGCTGGAATGTTAAGAGTTGGAACACTGGAAAGAAAACTCATTTTATAGAGAAGAAAAAAATGAGCCCAAAGATGAAAGAGGGACTTGTCCAAAGTTAATTGGAGTTGGTGATAGTGCTGGAACTATAGAAGAAGAGCAAATTGAGATTTAAAGTTCCAAATACTACAATTTCATCACTCTGAATCAAATTTATGAAAAGCATGAAAAAGATTTTAACTTTTGAGTGGTAACAATTCTTGCCTTAGTCACTTATAATGTTATAAAATTATATAATAAAAATTTCTCATTCCTATCTCTGGCTATTCTACTTCCTCAAGTTTCAAAGTTTATTTGATTCTGCAACAATAATGAAAATATTTTCTTTAGAGGACAATGATCAAAGAACTGACTTTCAATAAATTAAAACTGCACAAAATTCAAAGGAAGAAGTATCAGATGATCATCAAACAAAAGGTAATTTTTAAAAGCCTCTTTAAAAAAATTTAAGAAAATACTAAAGTTCAATATAATGAAAAAATAAGGAGATTTAAGAATTCCAATACGAACCGCTGGAACAGAGCCCATGTTGTTCATTTGGACAGGATGATTCATCGGAGAAGCTGCCCGAGGTCCCATGGGTGCTTGAGACATCTGTACATTTCCTATGGACAGTGGATTGAACTGATTCATTCCTGCAAAAATGCATCGAAAATAAATTAGGAAACATCAACATGAAAATAATCACTTATATACCCCCATCTATAAGATGATCCTAATAAGTATAAGAAGGCATAAAATGGTCACGACTCAATGAAAATCTTTCATGTTGTCCAAGAACAGCAGAAACCACAAATATATATTTAAAAAAAGGAGGGGCAGCAGCTCAGGAAGGGAGAAGATGGTGATGGAGAGTTGTACCTAATTTTACAAAGCTTCCAAAATGAAGAAAGAAGTATGAAAAGCATACAATATGATACTGAATCATGGACAATAAGGGAAGAAAAACAAGGAAAATAGGGAGGACAGTGAAAAATTAAAGTTGTGAGTAGAAAAACTAATTCTCCTATGAGTAGTAAAAAAGAGTTGGAAAAGAAATTACATGGGAGGTAATAGATAAAATACTAGTGTAAAAGAATATAATCTGTCAAAACAATCTTTGAATGGTTTTATAATAGCAGGAGAGAATTCCAATAAGAGAACTTTAAGAGCAATCTATAGAAAAAAAACCTTTGAAATCTATCTACTACAATTAGGTCTTCAATTACGTCTATTTCATTTTGTTCTCTCCTGATCAACTTGCCCAAGTTGTAGTATCTGTTCCTTCATCATTTTGGATTTTATACAATATTTCTATCTTCCATTAAACTCTATTCAATAGAAATCACCCTGACTTCTAAAAGGTTACTGACAGTGGGATAACTGGACAGTAGAATGCAAAGTCTAGTAATATATCCGTAAGAAAAGTCTTGAGGTTTGGGCCTAATGAATATCTTCCAAGAACTAGCTAACCAAGGTTGGTTACCAAGTGATGAATGCGTTAGTCACAGAAACCTATGAAGATAGACTACTAAGGTCGAAAGCTAGGCAGTCATACAATAAAAAAAAAATTTATTCATCTTTCAGTTTTTTAAAATTTGTCTAATATTTCTAACATTTTCTCATAAATATAACCCGTGAAATAATCAATCTGAGTTTATTTCTTGACTGATTATTTCATTCATCAAAAGGTGTAGAAATGACACAAGAAAAGTTAATTCTGGATCAGATTATGACCAAGGATAAGTATACAATTGGAAGTAGAAATTACAGGAGATAGGATATCTAAGATTCTTATGGAATAAACTACTATGGGAAAACTTGGCTCAAGAAGAGCTGAAACATTTAGTTAGCACCTGGCTATATGCAAGGCACTGTGTTTGGTGTGCAAGGCATTAATATAAAAAGAAAAATCTCTGCTCTTTAAGAGTTTACATTAAATTAGGGTGGTGAAGAACATGTACCAGTTAAGTAAACACAAAGTATACTTAAGTAATACAACCTAATTTCAAGGAGAGAAAACTCATCAACAAGAGATTGGGAATTAGTATAGGTTTTGTGGAGGCAACTGAACTGCACTTTTGAGGAAGGGATTTTAACATGCAAAGATGAGGAAGACAATGATTTTCACAATGGAGAAAGCCTGTACAAAGTCACAGGAGGCAGGAGATGGGGATAGAAAATAACAGTTTTGTGTGGGAAAGTTGGATTAGAATTAGAAGTAGAAAAATGTCAAGTCTAGTCAAAATAACAAGCATTTAATAATAATGGGGGCAGCTGGGTGGTTCAGTGGATTGAGAGCCAGGCCTAGAGAATGGAGGTCCTAGGTTCAAGTCCGGCCTCGGACACTTCCAGCTGTGTGACCTTGGGCAAGTCACTTGACCCCTATCGCCCACCCTTACCACTCCTGGGCTAAGGACGGTCCCTAGCCCGGATGAAAAAGGAGGAGGGCTGGGCATGGGGCTAGCAACCCCATCCTGTAAAAACTACATCTGCTAAAGAAACTGCAACCTAAAGTAGGGGCAGCTGGGCTAGCTCAGTGGATTGAGAGCCAGGCCTAGAGACGAAAGGTCCTAGGTTCAAATCCAGGCTCAGACACTTCCCAGCTGGGTGACCCTGAGCGACCCATTGCCTACTGGTTGTGGCCCTATGCTCCTAGAATGGAGTCCCAGGATAAAAAAAAAAAAAATAATAGTCTACGATGTGTTATGAACTATACGAAGGGGAATAATATATGAAATAAGATAGTAAGGTAGATGGAAGCAAGATTTTGGAGAGTATTCTTCATCAAACTAAGGAATTTGTATTTTATCTTACCTACTATTTGGAGTGTTAGATAGGGGAAATGACAATTAAATCTGTGCTTCTGGCATACTATTTTTGTAACTATGCAAACAATAAATTGGAAAGAGAAAAACAATAGGGAGCTACAGCAACAAAACTAGTTAAGATGATGATCATAGAGGCTATGTAAATCAAAAGAAAGAAACAAATATGAGGAATGTTGTCGAAGTAAAAACTGATTGGAAATGTGGGATGGAGATAAAGAAGATGAGAGAGAGGGCAAGAAAAGAGAGGCAAGGACAACACCAAGGATGAATGTAAAAATGAAGGTGTCTTGAACAGAAATAGGGAAGTTTGGAGGAAAGACTGAATTCTAATATGGAAAAAGCAAAATCATTTCTGATGAGGGATCTAAAGAAATTGATGTAGACATGAATAACGTAAGAGTTTAAGCAGAAGTTGGCAACTATGGTTTTAAAAAGACAATGCAGTGTGCTTCAACAAAAGGTGCATTCAAATTGAAGATATCTCTTATCCACTTAAGTACAGGAATGAACAACAATAGCAGTTAATGGCAATAAATTATAACAGTGCTATGTATACTATAAAAATACTGTAAGTATTAATGTAAAGAAAGAACTGAGGCTTACCATACAAAAGCTTTTGAAAGTATACTGAAAGGAAAATGAAAAGGAAAAAAAAAATAGACAGGTCCAGTGCTTGGAGTCTATGAAATGATTATGGCAAATTGAGTAAAAGTAGAACCACACCACTATTTTACTTGTTTTATTTACAAAAGAGAAATAATTCTCTATTGGGAAAAATCAAGAGATGTTAAGAGAATACTTAACTGTCATTTTTAAGTTCAAGTTACCAAACTTGAACAAACTAAATTTAAGAACTAGTAGTTATAATTGCTAAGTTATTATTTAGAAAAAGATTAGGGAAAATGGGAGAGGTCCAATGAGACTGAGAGAAGAGCTAATGTTCTGATTTTCAAAGAAGAAAAGAATCTGCAAACTATAAGTCAGCAAGTGTCATTTTGATTCGTGACAAAATTCTATAAAGCATTATTAAAGGAATGGTTTTATAGGCAGTTTGAAAGTCAAAGGATGGTCACTAAGAGTAAACTATTGACAACATATCATGCCAGACTAATCCCACTTCATAAACATATTATATCTGTGTTTTCCCAAGGAATTTAACAGTCTCACAATATTCTTATGAAAAAGATGGAAAGCTGTAGGTAAGAGAGGTGAAATAATCTTGCTAAAGACCATATAAGCCAAGAATGACTAAGCCAAAACTCAAAATCAGGTCCTCTGAAGGGAAATGGTATCCTTTACGTGAATACCAGCATTCCACTGAATACGGACTGCTAATTTAAATTCATAATTCATTAAAAGCTAGATTCTAAACTTATTCTCTCAAATATCAACATTAACCTGCAGAAGAAAATTCTCAGTGAAATGCTCCATTCTTGTTAGAAGTAATATAGATGATGTGCTTAACTATTTTGCCAAGAAGAGAAAGCTAGGAAGAAAAACTAACATGTTAGAATATTTAAAAAAAGAATTTAAAAAATTATCTTCACCAGAGAGATGGATGAGCTGAGATTCCTCAGATTATAGTAAACTGGATGGAGAAAGCACGGTTAGATACAGTCCAAATGTAAAAAGATGTAGAGGACTTTATTTAGGAGAATAAAAACTCAATGAATCAAATATGTAAAATGATGGCCTAAGAGGTTATGGATATTTTAGGCTGGATTAAGAAAAGCAGTATCCTAAATGATGTGGGTGACAGTTTGGTGTATTCTGTCCCAGTAATTCCACATTTGAAGTATTGTATTCAGTTCTTGGTGTTTCATTTTAGGAAAAATAGTGATAGAATACAGGGTAATTCAAAGGAAGTTAACAAATATATCACAAGCAAGAAACTCAAATGAAGGAACTAAAGATATTTAATGTAATTAAGGTCACCTGCTTCAAAGGGTACTATCCAATTAAAGTCATAGAGCTAATATTAGGGTTCCAATTTCACCCAATCTAAACAAAAGAACTAGGAATTCTTTGAATGTTCATAGCTCCAGGCATTCTGGAAAGAATTTCTAGAAGGGATTTCTCTAATATGAGGATCTGGTATACCCTAAAAGAGGCATGTAATATTAATTTATACTACAATCAATTTACAATTCAAGTTGTACCATCATATATTTAATTCTTAGTCTCTTCTCAACAGGAAAAGATTCTATTACATAAGAATTAACCTATTTTGTAGAATTTTACAACTTAAATATATACAATTACTTAAAACTACTATTGTCAAATCTTTCAAATTTATAAAACCGTTTATACAATGACAAGATAATTACCAGTTATCTACAAAAACAACTCTCTAACAAAACCCCTAGACCTAAAATATCAAAAACTGAAATTTTGTCCTTATTAAATGAGAACCCCTTAATAAACATTCTTGTCGCTACTACCTGGTCGCTGGTGGTCTCAAAGTGGGTATCATTTGTGTCTTATTTCCTTCAATTCTCATATCCAACTCTATATTATTCCTAGTACTGGCAATTCTTTCATATTTGTACACTAATTAAAGCATATTTACCTAGCAAAGCTATCTATGTGGTTTGTCTAGCTCTTCCCCTCCCTTAGCTACTCTACATAACAAATAAAAACCAAACTTGCTTATAATTTTTCCTCACAAAACTTGATTTTCTTTCATTTTCTTTACCTCATCCCTCACATAATGCCCTTATTCCCATCTTCTAAAAAATAAAAATAATCTTTTCTGACTTCTTGTCAAATCAAATCTCAAATATACAGATTTATAGAGCTTAATTATTACTTTATCTTATATTTTAGTTTCTTTCATAAATGTCTTCCATTTGATATTGCAAACTACTCTCTCCAATCTAGGTTTTTGTGACTCTTGGTTCTCTTACTCAGCTGAGACTGCTCTTTCAAGTTTCCTTTGCTGAACTCATAAGCCATATTATACTGTCCACTATGGGTATTTCCCCAAGTGCTAGATCCTCTTCTTTACTCCTTCTACACTCTCTCAGTAACCTCATCAACTCCTATGAGTTTAATTATCTTGTTGCAGATAATAAGAGATATATAAATATTTAATATAACTCCAGTCTTTCCCTTGAGCTATAACATCACAAAACCAATTGCTTAGGAGACATTTTAAACTATATGTACAAAAGATTCCCAAACTTGGCATGTTCAAAACTAAGCTAATTTTCATACCTCAACAAACCAATCTCTCTCCTTTAACTCACTCAGGGTTATCCTTGACACTTCACTTTCTTAATCATCACATAACTCACTAGTTGTCAAATCTGCCATTTCTATCTTCACAACACTCCTTAAGAGTGTTTCTTAAGAGTGTTTCTCTTGACTGAAAGCTCTACTACCTCATTTCTTTCTCAGAATATTGGAAAATGTTTTGTTTCCTTGCCTCATGTCACTCAATACTGCAATTCATTCTATATACTATTGCCAAACTTAAGTGTAAATCTACCCCCTGACTCATTAACTCAATTAACTCCAGTGGCTTCCTATTTCCCCCAGGACAAAATATAAACTCCTCTCTTCTTAAGACTGGGAAATGTTTGTATAAAACACTACCCAAATGGGCCCGAACCTATCTTTCTAAGGCTTACTCGACATTATGTCCCTTTCCCCAATCTGGTAGCCTTCCCTCTATTCCTCAAATAGACATTTTTTCTTACTCTGCCTCACAGAGTCCAACTTCATCTTTACGTTTTAGATAAAGGACCATTTTGCATGAAGCCTTTCTAGATTCCCCTCAACTTCTCATGATCTCCCTCCCAAATTACCTTGTACTTAACTATTTTATATTTATACTGTATATACATGAGTATTTGTCTCCATTATAATGCAAATGTCTTCAAAGTATATAATATCATATTCATATCCCAAGAGTCTAGTAGAGGTCTTGGCACAAAATAAGGACTTAATAAATGCTCAATAATTAAATACTTATGACTATTCCATTTTCCTCAAAAGATTTTAAGAACCCCAAAGGCAAAAAAGATCATATACTACCTTCAATTTTCTTTCAACATCATTTTATACATACAATGAATTTTCAATAAAGACTGAATCGTAGTTCATAAATCTCAAAGAGGAAAAGTGAAAAGAATTATATGAAGAATTGGAAAATGGAAAAGGAAAAGCCAGAATCTAAAAGTATATGCAAATTTAAAATAAACATGTATAACAACAACAACCAACCTGGAGAGACTTGCATACGGTTCATAGGCACACTTGGCATGGTCATGGGTCCATCTGTAATGATAACAAAAGAACCAATTTAAATATGTAGAATAAAGAAAAGACCAAGATAATTTTAAAAGTCAGCTGATTTGACACTATGCTATGCAATGACCATACATGTTTTAAAGAATCTATCTGTAAAGAAACAAAAACATACACATTAACGGCCATTTCTACTGATGGTGATAATAAGAGACAATAATAATACTTAATGATTACAATGCGCTTTTATGTATATCACCTTGCTTGAACTTCAAAAACCCTATGAGGGGGCTGACAGTATCTCATAGGATGGAGACACAGCCTAGAGTCAGGAGGTCTTATGTTCAAATGTGACCTCAGGTTCATCTTAGCTATTTGAGCCTGGGCAAGTCACTTAACCTCAATTGCCTAGCCCTTGCCATTTTTCTGCCTTGGAATTGAAACTTAGTATCAATTCTAAGACAGAAACTAAGGGTTTAAAAAAGATTCTATGAGGTACGCAGGATAGATACTATTATATCCATTTTGCAGGAAAAAAACTCCAGAGACATTAAGATGGGGACAATTTCCAAAATGTGACGGTTTCCAAGAGCACAGCAAATAGAAAACATGAAATATATAGACTACTGGCCTACAAGAGAAGATATAAGAATATAACTCCTTCCCCTCTTTATCGAGGTAGGAGATGATTGGTGTAGAACACTGCATATGCTACTGAACTAAACTAAAATACTACTGAACTACTACCCCCCCCTTCCTCCACCCCCACCATTTTGAAATTTTTGTTATAAGAGATGTTCCTTTGGTGGGTGAGCAGAGGGGCTAAAATGGAAAAATGAAAGGGGTATAAAAAACAATATATATATCAAGGAGTACCTAGGTGGCACAGTGGACAGAGAGGCAGGCGTAGAGATAAGAGGTCCTGGGTTCAAATTGGGCCTCAGAGACTGACCAGCTGTGGTCAAATGAATACAGCATTCATTTGAAGTAAAGTATTTATTCAAAGAGAGAAGGTTTATAAAACAAAAAAATAAATATAATATACATTAAGGGCTTTAAAATATATGAAATACAGGGGCAGGTGGGTAGTTCAGTGGATTGAGAGTCAGGACTAGAGATGGGAGGTCCTTTGTTCAAATCTGGACTCAGACACTTCCCAGCTATGTGACCTTGGGCAAGTCACTTGACCCCCATTGCCCACCCTTACCACTCTTCCACCTAGGAGCCAATACACAGAAGTTAAGGGTTTAAAAAAAAATGAAATGAAAGATGAAAAAAATAAATAAATACTTACTTGGAGGTCTCACAGACTGTGCCTGACCCATGCCAGCAGTGACCTGTGCAATACCTGGGGGTTGAGCCCCTGGAGTCTGTAAAGCTGGCTGATTAACCAAGATCCCTTGTTTATGTAAACGAGACCTCCGTTTTTCTTCTAATTCCTTTTGTATCTTGTAGATTTTCTCTGCTAATAAATGATAGTATTCATCCTATAAAAAAAAAAAACACCAAGTACTTAAGATATTATTTCATACAAAACAATCCTTTCCAGATAGTCTAAGAGAAATTAGGAAACTCTTGCAAGGAAATAATTGTACATTTTATATAAAAGACAAATTCACACATAAATTTAATTTCAAACTAAATCATAAATTTTTTGTTGAGTTTCTTACTACTTAAATATTTGCAATATAACCAGAATGGTAAAACACCAATTCCATCAATAGAATCTCATAATAAAACAAAGGATATTCATTAAATTTCTCATGATTATAAAAAAAGTACACCACAAAAAAAATTAGTTGCCCAGATTGCTTTACTTTCTAGGAACTAAAAAAACTCAAGACATTCCAAACTGCCAGGATAGTTTGATATATATGTATATATAGTCTTATATTTTTCTATATAATCAAACCTACCCTGCTATTGGCAGATTCATACATGTCCCCTTCCACTTTCCTAGCATAGGCCACCAAATTCTCCATGCGGCGATCCTTCAGGGCTGCTGGGTCAGGGGTTGGAAAGATGGCTTGGACACTAAAAGAATAATATAGTTAACAACACGATTTTTAAATTATTTCATAATCCACATAAAACAAGTAATCTCATTTCTATAAAGGAGAAGTATCCAGAAGACTAAGTAGACAGATTTTACAAATCTATTGCTAAGAATGTTCAATTCACATGAATATAATGTAAATATATGTTCATTAAGAAAAATGCTAAAAAATACCATATCAATTCAATACTTTAAATGACATCAGAGTTAAATCGCTTTACTGGTAATAATTTGTTCAAAGTAATCTTAAAGACAGTTTTCCAAATATATTTTGAATTTTACCATTTAATGGTAAAAAAAATAATGTGGTGACTAAAATGGGGAAAGTAATTTAGTCACTTAATATATTTGCTAGCAGACCAAAAAGACTGACATTAACTTAACTACGTTCCAAGTCAGTGATGGGCAAACTTTTTTTTTTAAACCCTTAATTTTTGGTGTATTGTCTTATATAGGTAGAAGAGTGGTAAGGGTGGGCAATGGGGGTCAAGTGACTTGCCCAGGGTCACACAGCTGGGAAGTGGCTGAGGCCGGGTTTGAACCTAGGACCTCCTGTCTCTAGGCTTGACTCTCACTCCACTGAGCTACCCAGCTGCCCCCACAAACTTTTTAAAGAGGGGGCCAAAGGAAAAGAAATGCTCATCTGTCACTCTGTTTCTAAGGCAGCTCTTTCAAAGTTTCATTGTATTGTATTCTACTCTTTGTATTCCACAGATTAGGAATAATGTCAAGGAGCTGGATAGAACATTTCAGCACCGATCCCCACCCCACCCAATCTGGCCCACAGGTCGTAGTTTGCCCATCATTGTTCTAAATTATCTGTACATGTAACTTAGGATTCCTAGAGTGTTCAGGGACTAGAGGATAGATTTTTTTTTGGACACACACCTAGCATCAATATCTGTGAATAGATACTTGTTCTAACCCTATACACTAGAGATTTGGAGTATAAGAGCATTATAGCAACCAAAAAATAATAATAATAATAAATTTGACTACAGATGAAAAAGAAATTCAATTTTCATGATTAAGGCATATTTATTTCATTTAAGGACTATTTTGACTTTTTTTTTATTTACACTACCAACATTTATAGATAACTAAAATGTCCTACTCATGATTACTATAGGACCTATAAGGGACACTAAGCTAAGAATTATCCATTCGATGTCATGGCTGTTAGAATTTCATTATTAATTTCTATGGTCCTTTTTAGATTCCTCAAATAATAAGCAAGAGCTCTGTAGCTATTGGGATATCAAAATGTGGGGTAAAATGTGGGGTTAGAACAAGTATCTATTCACAGATATTGATGCTATGGGAGTATAACCTGAGAGTTTGTTGACTAACCTGAAGAGCTATGATTGATGTATATGAAAGATCTGTCCTGGAATTATTATTTTCATATTATATGCATTATTTACAAATGGAGAAATATCACTGTAGCTTCTACTTACAGTTTATGCACTAAATGATTACGCAGATCCTGAGTGACATGTTCATGCCAGCCCTTCCTAACTCCAGTGCTAGAAGGAGGTGCAGCAGTAGGCATAGTGCTGAGGCTTCCAATATTACCAGAATTGGTACCATCACTCATTAATGGGCTAAAATGGAAAGAAAAAAGACCTTTCATCTATCTACTGCAAATATGAGCAAAATTACATTTTAGAATATACTATACTCTGGCCTGTTTAATTTCTATTATATCCTTCAGCATTACTCTTAGATGAGTATATTGAATTAAACTAATAAAACTCTTGAGGCATTATAGACACCTTAAGTCGACAAAAAAACGTAGAAAACATTTATATCACATTATTTATAAAACAAGTTTCCTGCCTGAATGGCTCAACAGAATGAAAAACTAAAATAAATGCACAAAGAAGAGAAACTGGTAACAAATGAAAAGAACAGAAAAGTATAAATAATAAAAATGATAAAGGCTGGTATAAATATATAAATTAGTAATTTAATTAAAGCCATGCTGATAGATAAGTTATTAGACCACGCGCTTGTAAGCATTCAAAACTGCCGCCTCCATTACTGTCTCTAGTCTGCTGGCCAAGAGCTACTGGCAAAGAGGCCACTCCCTCCTAACCCAGGAGATTTAAGCTCTTCCCTTCCTCAAGACGTCGGCCTCCCAAAGACCCGGAACCGGAAATCAGTTGGACCATGTTGGATCACGGGAAATGTAGTTTTGATACATTTCCCTTGTCCATAGAAATATATACACTTTTTAGATGGCATTTCCCAAATTTCACTTTTACAAAAGGTTTATGAATTTAAAGAAAAGAAAAAATTTAGGAGACAGCAGAAACAAGGTAGATCATGTATCTTAATGAGCAAACCAAAAAATACTTAGTTGAATGGTCTATTACAATTCTATTTTTAAGCATGATTTGGATTAAATAACAAATTGTGTTGTTATAATCTAGGGATACATCAGAAGAACATAATTGTGTTAATAAAACCATTCTTTACTTTTAGTAGGGGACATAGTCATGAAAGTATTTGCATCCTATACAAAGTGTCTGGAATTAAATTCATGTTGTGTAAATCAAATTAGCTCACCCCCATTCGTAGTTAAAACTCTAGCCACCAGAGATAATGTCATCCCCAACTCCCTTAATGGGGAGGAGAGATGAGTTACCCACACGTGACAATAAGTAACAAATCAAGAACAAGGGATTGCCCTTTGGGTAGTCCAAAACAAGTACTGAGGCTGCCATTTGTCCACTTGAATTAGAGGTGGACCTCCAGGAACTGACTAAAGATGCTATTTCTTCAAGTATGATAGTAACTTCCTGTTGAGGCAGTTCAGGATTTGAACTTGGATGCTGAAGGATCTCGGCTGAAACCTCAGACAGCTTCCCTTCTGAATTATCACGTGGGTAAGTTAGGCTGACTTCATTTGGCCTACCTTGGTGTTTTCCAGAGCTTCTACCTCAAGAAGGTGTGTTCATTCACGCGCTCTCTCTCTCTCTCTCAATTGTAAATAAACTACCATAAACCCATCCTGACTTGGGTCTGTTTTAATTATGGAATCAATCCAGATCTGATTGATTCCTGGCAACCACACCTTAAATATTTATCTATATAATATCTAATTTTTCCCTTATTACAATGTTAAAAAAAAAAAAAAGGTCCTACTGTATTTCCTATTCCTTTGATAGGGCCTAGGTTTAGAGGCCCTCTACAGAAATTTACTACCTAACTTGCCCTCTATTCATACCAAGACTCCTGCAACAGCCCATTGGACTCTTTCATCACTGAACTCGAGAAGCTGAAGGCTGGAATTTCAGGTCAGACTAAGGTCTATTCCCAATGTTATTAAGGGATTGGGTTAAAAGTGATCTTAAAGGCCTCACAGTAGGAAAATCTTCTGTCTCCAATTTATTGTCTTGCTTAAAAGATGTATCTATCTTGTGTTGTGTCAACAGAACAATGCCACAGCCTCTACTTACTAATTGCATTCAGAAAGATGGAAGTCAACAAAGTTCTTGTCCTGACACTTAAGTGAATGAGTTTCTAGTTGTCTGAGGGAAGAGATTTTTGTTGTTCTACCATTCTATATTCTCCTAACACCATTCAACTCAGTTGCAATCATCCCTTCAACTTCTACTTTCATGACAACACATTTGCTCTACCTTAGGGAAAGCTGGCTTCCACTCTACAGAACTCTACTTCCTAACCCCTACTGATCAATGCCACCCCTCACTCCTCTGTATTGGTGATGAATATATCTCTAATATGGGATGTATTTCTTATCTCCTGGCCCTTGAATCCTTTAGTCAGTAGTAAAGAGCATACTTTGATCTTCACTGCTACCTTCAAACCCTTCTCCCAATGTACAATTATTATTTTTATTGTTATTAGCATTTATATCATGCTTTTAGATTGGTAAATCAATTCAAAAATCTTATTTTATTTTGTCCTCACAACCCTGGGAGATAGGCATTCTATTTTTTTTTTTAAATCCCTTACCTTTTGTCTTGGAATCAATACTGTGTATTGGTTCCAAGGCAGAAGAGTGGTAAGGAGTAGGCAATGGGAGTTAAGTGACTTGCCCAGGGTCACACAGCTGGGAAGTGTCTGAGTCCAGATTTGAACATAGGACCTTCCATCTCTAGGCCTGGTTCTCAATCCACTGAGCTACCCAGCTGCCCCCTAGCATCCAGATTCTAAAGGGAAATATTAAATGAGTTACAGTAGGAAATAAGACTATAAAATTCTACTTGTGGAGAATCAGACCTAGATAAACATAACCATAAAAGAAACAAGAAGCTGAGGAGATGGATAGAATTTCAGAAAACATAGATTTGATAGACCTCTGGAGATTAAATGGGAAGAGAAAAGAGTAGACTCATTTCTGAAGTGTGTGTGATACCTTCACAAAAACTGAACAAGCATTAGGGTATAAAAACCTTACAAACAAATACAGAAAAGCAAACGTCTCTAGGCCCAGCTCTCAATCCACTGAGCTACCCCACCTGCCCCCCTTGGCATTATTCTTAATCCTATTTAGTAGATGGGGAAACTGAGAAAGATAGAAGTTCAGTGATTTGTTCAGGGTGATATGTATATAGTAAATGTATTTGACATTTATTTTTAAAAATATATATGAATTCAGGACTTCGTAACTCCAGGTTCAGTATTATCCCCTTCAATTCTTAGATGTCTCTGCTTTACCTCTCTCTACAGATTATTTTTCTCTACTACAGATTATATTACTCTGTTGTCAAGTAGTCCAATACTTCATGAAGTCTTCCAATTCAAGGCAATTGCTTGCATTTAAGAACGTCAAAATACATATGGATGTCTCCTAGAATACTTTGGCATTCCAAATCATCAAAATCCTGACGACCAATGACTGAATTATACTCCTGATGTCACTGTAACCTACAATTACTTAACCTTCATGGTTCAAAACTCCAAAATTCACTCATCACTTCCTACTCTTCCATCTTTGTCAACCAAAATTATTCTTTGCTCCTGCACTTCACTCTTAACCTTGTTCTTTATATTGGTTCTTTTCATATGTATGTGACTACTTTTCAGTTTCCATTGCATATCATAATTCATCTTTCACTTGATAAATGAATAGTCATCCCAAATGTTCAGCTATAAGTTTATTTTCTTTTCTTGAAAAGTAAAGATTATTTCATTCTTTGTACTTATATTCTCTGTGCCTGGCACATAATAGGAGCTTTTAAAAAAATGGCTGGTGAATTAAAATCCATAAATCTTATTATCATCTCTATGCAGATGACTGACTAATCAATCAATCAATCAATCAATCAATCCATCTTTCAATCTTCTACCTTGCTCTTTTCAACTCTAATTTCATCTATTCCCAATTGACTGATGGATAGTTTCACTTTGATAACCTTGACTGACCAAAATGAAAATCTTCTGCTGAAATCTGACCCTGCTGAATATTTTGCCAACTTCAGTTGAGATATCCTACATCTTTGCAATCAGGTAAATGACAATCACCTTAAATTTCTATCTCTCTCTAACTTTATTGCCTCTATTAAACCAGTTGCTAAATATTGGCTTCTGATTCTTTCTACTCACAAGGCTACCATGTTCCAGGATTATAACAACTGCCTCCTAACTGGTCTCAATGCATCAATTCATTTAACTCTTCCATTTATTTTCGACATAGTTGCCATCAGTCTTGCTAAATCACAAGTCAAAATGACATTCTCCTCCTCAAGCATCTTCAATGGGTCCTTACTGCCTCAGCAATAAAATTCAAACTCTCTAACTTGTAATTTGAAACCCTAAATAACCTGTCTCTAGCATGTCTCTTAAGAATTATTTCAAATACTTCATATATGTTCATTCCCTCCACACTTCTGGTCTTAAAATTCTTTGCTCCTTTTAAAGATATGTTCTTTTATGAATCTTTTCCATATTCCTCTAGTTTTACTGCTATTTTAGTCCTATGATCTTATGATTATTTGTGTTTTCATAATGTATTCCCAGAGAAGAACTCAAGTTACAACAGGGTAGGTACTATTTGAAGTTTTTGCCTGGGACTACTCAGTTTGTAGAAAATAGTACCATGAGCATAGCAGACATTTAATAGAATTGAAAACATAGAAATTTAATAGCCAAATATTACAAGGCACTCAAAAACCTTGAGTTTAATACATTCTTTCCCCTCATCCTCCTCATTGTCATACATACACCTGTCCATCTCCACTACTGGGCCCAAATATTTAGAAAAATTAAAATAGAAGCATACTTTATCTAATAATCCCCCCCCCCCATATTATCACTAAGGAAGAAAAAGAAAAGATCTAAATTATCTATAAAAACATCTTAAGTTGATAGTGAATTGATAGTTTTGAAATTTTAAAATTCTATCAAATATGGATAAAAGCAATCATTCATGGAATGGAATATGTACTGTTTTCAAATGTTAAGTATGTTTCTTCAAATAACAAATCTTCAAATCAGTTCAAAAAAGTCTAAGGACTATAAAATGTTCAACCTGGGTCCTCCCAAAATTAAATGGCACAACAATGAATTTGATAGAAGTGAAACTTTTGAATTGATAAGGATCTAAGCAATTTTCTGCTTCCATTCTCGTTTTTAAAAAATTATCATTTCTTAGTTTTATATTACCATTGAAATTCAAGCTAATTTCTTCTTGGTTCTAAACTTATAGATTCACATTACAGAAAAGAGAAGTTTGTACTATTTATATTGCATATAGTTAGTATTCATTCATGAAAATAGGAATCAAATTAATATATAAGACTTACTTTGTTGCTCCAAGGGAGGTTGGAAGAGCAGTTTCTGAAATCAGATTTGGTTGTTGATCAGCTGCAATTCCTCCAGCTGGAATTGTCATTGGATTAGTTCCTTTGAGAAAGAAAAATTAAATCCATAATTTAAAAAAATTTCAATGAAATAAAAAAGACTTAATCACAATATTTGGCAATAATATCCATAACCTGATACATGTATATAATACATTTTTTTGTATATAATACATTAATAGCTTTGAACTATTCTAGTACTAATGCTGACAGGTTTAAGCTTATCAATCCTCATTTTCTCTTCTACTCCAACTTTATAATAAAGATTTTAACAATGACTATTAAAATAAAATGGGTGTTGTCTAAGACAATGGAATAAAATAAAACTGGGCAGTCCAATTAGCTTTAATGGTATTTATTTTCATGAAAAAAATCTTTACCATTTCTCGTCATATCAATTCTAAGATAGGAGAAAGGCAAGTGCTAGGCCATTAGAGTAAAAATGACTTGCTTAGGGTCAACACAGCAAGGAAGTGTCTGAAGTCAGATTTGATCCCAGGTCTTCCAGACGCAAGGCCTGGAACTCTATCCACTGTGCTACCCAGCTGACCAAGCATTATGTTTTAACAAATTATACTTACAAACCATGGGCATGTATGTTATATTTTTCATGTAATTTTTTTTTCATTCATCTCAGTCCTGTCTGACTCTGTGACCCAATTTGGGGTCTTAGAAGAGATACTGGAATAGTTTCCCATTTCTAGCTCAAGCTCATTTAACAAATGAAGAAAACTGGGGCAAAGAGTTAGGTTAAGTGCCTTACCCAGGGTCACATAGCTATTAAGGCCACTTTTGAACTCAGGAAGATGAGCCTTTGTAACTTTAGGCCCAGTATTCTATTTATCCACTGTGCTACATAGCCGTCTCCGTTTCTTAACATTTTCATGTAAAATACAGAATTAAAGAATTTCAAATATAGAAATGGCCACAGAAAACTATTTAGCCTAAATTCCTGATGTTACGAATCTGTAACAGAAAAGATTAACAAAAACAACAGACATATACATATTGCTTTAAAGTTTTCAAAGCAATTTATATATCCTATCACTTCAGGCTCATAATAGCTCTGTGATAGTTACTATTACTCCAAATTTAATAGAAAAAGAAATTGTGGCTTAAAGATGAAAACTAATTTATCCACGGTGATATAGTTAACAAGACATATGCTAAATTCAAATCCAAAACTTACTAACTTGACTATTATTTCCACTATGCCATGTTGACACACACAAAGAATGAAGTACTTTAGACTATTATCCAGCTAATTAGAGTTAGGATAAGAAGACAGATCTTCTGCTGGTTTCTAGATTCATATATGTAAACTAATCATTTTTCTTGACAAAATCATAAGAAATAGCAGACCAGAAACAATTTCAATAGCGGAGTGCTTACTTAGCATATGTATCTTACCTCCATCTCTACATACAGTTATTGCAATCATATAATATTAGATTCAATAACAGACTTCAATGAAGCTCATTAGCGATATCCAAACTGAAGTGGAAAGTGAATGAAAACTTCAGAGTGTGTGTGTGTGTGTGTGTGTGTGTGTGTGTGTGTGTGTGTGTGATAGAGGCATACTGTCATTAGTGTAAAGAATACTTAAATTCTATCAGACCATATCTTAGTCAATTTACATTCTGATTTTTTTAACACATAATTATTCAAAGAGAATTTTGAGAGGAGGGGAGGGGGGGAGACTTGAAAACTGACGAGATTTGAGTAAAGGTTGTAATTTCATTTGCTGTTACTGGAAAAGGCATTTTCCTAGTTTTTTTTTACCTACCCAATGCATTGAGAGTCCTCATCTGCTGGTGAGTTTGAGGTTGTGCTGGTTGCTGTCCAGAAACTTGAGGCTGCAACTGTGTTTGTGGCTGGTTGCCATAGGGTAGTCCAAGAGCAGCATAAGCCCGTTGCATGGAGCTGGGATCAATTGGATTGGGATTATTTAAAGTAGTTGTATTCTGTTGGCCTGAACCAACAGAACCGATGGTATTCTGAATTCCACTTGCTGGAGATCCAAGGATGGCTGTATTTTTGAAAAGAAGGATAAAAGAGAGTAAAAAGACCAAAATAATTTTTAAAAGGCATGAATATCATTATCTCATTATCTTTTTAAATTATAAATATATTTTATCAATATCGCATAAATAAGTTACATAATGAGAAAACACAATTATCAAGGTGAAAAAAAAAAACCATGGAAAGAGATGGCCAGATATAAAACTATATTATATAATAGTGATGGCAAAGGTATGGCACAGGTGCCAAAGATGGCATGCAGAGTTCTCTGTGGTCATGTGACCCCTCCCCCCCCCCCCCCCCCGCAGGAGTTCATTACTAGAAAGGCCGAGGGACTCAGTTAGAGCTGCTCCTTTCCCCCTCTTCACTATGCATGTGGGCATTTTTTCATATCACTGGCAGCCAATTGGAAGTACTTTCTCCCTGCCCCAAGTGGGGCGGGGGTGGGGCCAGGCACTATAACTCTTAACAGGTCCACTTTTACTGTTATATTACATCAATCATGAAAATCAGTTGATACCGATTTTAAAAAAAGAAAAAAAACCAGTGGTATAGAGAAGCTAAACAAGAAGCAAAAGTAATTGAAAATAGTAATCCAGAATTGAAAAATAGAATAATGTATACGATCAAAGGAAGGCTAAAAATTGTTAAATGTTCATTAATGAGAACTGCTAGTAAAACTGGAAAATGGGCTAGAATATAAAATGAGAAATTCTGAACATGATTACATAAAAACATAGATCTTACATATGAATAAAATCAATGAGAAGAGTATAATGGAGAAATATTTTTACAAAATATAATTGATGGAAAGCTGATGTTTAAAATAAATTGGAAATTAACAAAAGACACCCTCCTTAATTAAGTTTGTCAAAGATATAATAGTTTAAAAAAAAGGAATGAAAACTATAAGTTACATTAAAATTTGTTCCAAATCACTAATAATAAAAGTACAAATAAAATCTACTGAGACAAAACTGGCAAAAAGGGGGAAAAAATGTTAATAGTCAATAGGGCTATGAAAAGACAGGAATCTTGAAGAACTGTTAGGGAAGGAGAGAAGGAAATAAAAAAAATCATAACCTTTGACCCAGAAATACAACTACTAAACATATATCCTTGAGAGGTCAATAATGAAATATTGAATAATGAAAGGGAAAAAGTTATAACATGTTAAAATATTCATAGCCGCATTCTACATGGTAGAAAAGAATTGGAAACAAAGTTGGTACCCATTAAACATCTTGGGGGAAAGGGGTGCTTATAACATATAAATGTAAAGCAATACCTCGCTGTGCACTAAGAAATGACAAATTTAAGGAATTCAGAAAAATTTGGAAGCCTTGTAAGCACTGATGCAATTTAAGCAGAGCCAAGAGAAAAATAAACACAACTACTAACAAAAAAATTAAATCAAAGCCGAAATGTAAGTAATGAAGGGCCCAGACAGCAGATAATAAAATATTCCTCACAGAAGAGAGAGGTAGAGGGACTATTAAAGACTATTGTACACATTGAAAGATATAGTCTGACATCATCAAACTTTCTGCCTAATTTTTTTCCTTTTTAACAAGGAAATAGTTTGCGAATGAAATGTCTGTGACATAAAAACAAAAGGAAGCAATAAAATGTTTTCTTTCTTTTTTTCTTTTAAAAGAAGAAAGATAAGTCGGCAGGGATGGGGGTGGATATATATATATATATATATATAGCTGCATATGTGTTTTATGTACACATATATACTACATGCATGTACTGATAACACATAATATATAATATATACAATAAAATGTATACACGATGTGTATTCTAAACACATAGGGATATTTCAGCCTTGCATGGCAACAATGGGCAACCAAACAAGAAAACTCAAATTTCTATAAAATGTTCTATCTAACTTCTACAATATAAACAAAGATTGAAAAAAAAATGCATACCTATGCATACAAAAATAATTATAGTGTCCTTTTTTGTTGTACTAAAGAACTAGAAACTAAGGGGGCAGCCATCAAATAAAGAAATGAAGTCAGCAGAATTAAAATTTATATTACAACATCAATAATGGAAAAACCAATAATTCTGAAAAGCTTAAGAACTCTGATCAACTTGATAATAAATTATGACTCCAGAGGATTACTGATGAAGAATACTGCCCATCTTATAAAGGAAACAGCCTAAGATGGAGAATAACACACAAATTTTTAATACGGCTAATGTGGGAATTTGTTTTATTCAGCTTTGGTTTATGTTTTATAAAGTGTTTTTGTTTGTTTATTTACACACACACACACACACACACACACACACACACACAGTCAAGTCATTTAACCCTAACCCCATTTACCTGGACCCTTACCTTGTCTTAAGAATTGTTACTAGGACAGAGAGTAAAGGTAGAGGGAAGAAGAGAAAGAAGGGGGAAAGAGAAAGGAAGGAAGATAGAAGTTGGGAAAAGAAAGGGAAAAATGAAAAAGGCAGAGGGGAGGAGGAAGAGCAGGAGAAATGGATGAATTCTGAACATAACCAATATCACAGTGCTGGCTAAGAGAATACTGAATTTGCATGGGGTGAAACGGTCAGACTTATGTTTTAGGAAATTTATTTTGACAGCTCATTGTAGGATGTTTGATTTCAGGAAAAACTTGAATCAGGGGGACCCATCATATATTACAATAATTCAGGCATGAAGTGATGAGCGCCTGCACCAGGGTGGTGGCCCTCTGTCAAAGGAGATAAGAGTATGTATAAGAAATGTTATGAAGGTAGAAACTACAAGATTTGATAAGAAATTGCATAGGAGAAGTGGAGGGAGTAAAGAGCTGAGGATGACACCTAAATTGCAAGCCTGGGGGACTAGAAATGATGGTACTCTCCAGACATTTCACTCCCAAACTATCTCCTTGTTACAAAGGAAAAAAATTAGGCAGAAAGTTTGATTATGTCAGAAGAAAGGAAGATTGGGGGCGGGGGGGAGAGGGGGTGCCGGGGAGACATGAGGTTCAAGATGTCTAATAGGCAGCTAGAGATATGAGCCTAGAAGTCAGAAGAGAATTTAAAGAATTGGACAAATAAATCAGAATAATTTGCAGATATTTGACTTCATGGGAGTTAATGAGATAGCAAAGCAAAATATTATAAAAGAAGAGAAGGATAGAGACTCGGGAGACAGCCATGTCTTTTTTAAAGAGAAAAGAATATTAAGGACAATAGGGTGACCAACAGTTTCAAAGACTGCAGAAGGATTAAAAAAAGGTCATTGGATTTTCCAATTAGGAGATCATCAGTAACTTTTGGAAAGAACAGATTAGGTTGAATCATGAGTTCAGAAGCCAGACTGCAGAAAACTAATTAAAATGAGTGAAAGAAAGTTGGGGGGGGGGGGGGTTGGGGGTTGGATTACCTTTTTAAGAGACAGGAGTGAGGGAAAAAGTGGTAGAAGGCATCATAGTGATGTGAGATAAGGAGAGAAAAGGGAGCTCTAAATAAATGGTTCCAACTTATGCAGTAAAATAGGAGGCAAGGTTTTCAGCTGAGAATGTATGAGAGAATTTCCTTAAGTAAGAAATGGTCCAGTGCTGAAAGCTCCAAGAGACCAAGAGGAGGGTTAAAAAAAAATTGTTTAAGAGTAGCTCCAGTCAAGTGTGGAAATCATTCAATCAATAAATCAATCATTTAACTTTTTTTTTTTAAACCTTTACCTTTTGTCTTGGAGTCAGTACTGTGTATTGGCTCCAAGGCAGAAGAGTGGTAAGGGTAGGCAATGGGGGTCAAGTGACTTGCCCAGGGTCACACAGCTTAGAAATATCTGAGGTCACATTTGAACCCAGGATCTCTTGTCTCTAGGCCTGGATCTCTGTCCACTGAGCTACCCAGCTGCCCTCAATTAACATTTTTAAAGCACCTATTTTATGCCAGGTACAGTACTAAACACTTAAGGATACAAAAACAGAGACCTCACTATTGTCAAAGAGTTTACATTTTAATGTGAGACAACATCCAAAGCAAGCTAAATACAAGTTAAGTAAGAATTACAAGAGGCAAACCACTAGAATTAATAGTGATTAGGGAAGTCTTCCTGTATAAAGTGAGATTTTAATTCAAATTTTAAAAAGTCAACAAGGTCAGTAGTTGGAGGAAAGGAGGGAGGCCATTTCAAGTATGAAGTACAGTCAAAGAAAATACCCAGAGATGAGAAACCAAATTTAACAGGTAACCAGTGTCATTGGATCGAAGTGTATGTATTGAGAAGGAAAGATTTAAGAAGGCTGCAAAAATTGTGGGAAATAAATTTATAAAGGGCTTTGAATTTCAAAAAGACATTTTTTTATTTAGTCATAGAAACAACAGGAAGCCACTTCACTGAGTAAAGGAGTGGTATGATTAGATCTGTTTTAGGAAAACCACTTTTGTAGCTAAATGGAAAACAGCTTAGAGTGGGTAGAGACTTTAGGCAGGCAGACCCACCATAGGGATTCAGTGCCAGTGAGGTGACCAAAGTGTCCATAGAGAAAACTTCAAATTAGAAAAGATATTTTAAAATCATTTGGCCAGCCCAAGTAGTTATTTCCTATGGCTACCAGTGTTCTGAATATTTTATTGTTCACTGGGACAATATCAAGATGATGAAAACTACTTTTCATAAACCTGGTAAGCAACCTAATATATGAGAAGGCTACAAATTCTCTAACTATTCCAGGTCAGTTACAATCAACAAAATATCTAAGAATGCAATCAATTAGCATGTGTTAAGCACCTACAGTAGTGTGGGCCAGGCCTTGTGAGAGGAAGTACAAATACAAACACAATAAAATTTTAAAAACTCCACTCAAGATCTCTTTATATCTGTATCTAAGGATAAAGAATATGTGAAGAATATTAAATAAAAATTGTGGAAGAAAAGCGCTATTAGTTGGGAAATACTGAAAAAATATTGTGTAGAAAATAGCACTTGAAATTCATCTTAGAAGGAAGTAAAAAGAATCCCATGAGGTAGAGGTGAGAAGGAAGTATATTCCAAAAATGGTAGTCAGTAAAAAAGGGGTAAGGATAGAAGATGGTGTGGACTGGTATAGTACATGAAGATGAATAATTTACAATAAGGCTGGGGCCAAGTTTTGATCAGCTTTAAAACCAAGCAGAGAAGTTTATAGTTGAACTTAAAAGCAACAGGGAGCCACTGTTTTTTGTTTTGTTTTGTTTTTTAAATAAAGGCAGCCCTTAGTCAGCCATGGCAGTAAGAGGGTAAAATATAAATGATAAATAAGGAAAAATTACTGAGAAGGAACAATAAATAGGATAGGTAGAAAAGAGAACCCAAGGAAAAGTTATTAAAAAAAAACCACCTCTCAAGATCAGTCAACATTAAGGATTAGAGTAGGTGCCGAATTGTGGCACTATTACTGCCAGTAGTCTTATCTTATAGCATATATTGTTGTCTATAACCCATCTCTAACATTCAGATTTCAGAGGCGCTTATCATGAGGCAATCAAGTCCAGATTTAAATTTTTTAACGAGGACAAGATAGGTAATAAATGTTAGGAAGAAAAACAAGATGCAAGAATACTACTTGCTTGTACTCTCTGCATATCCAATGGAAAATAAAATTATAAAATTATGAACTGTTATCAAAAACTATAAATCTGTTCATACTATACAAAATTTTAAAACCAGAAATATTTAAGGTAGCCCTGTTGGTATTAGAAAATTTCATCTTTCTATTTCTGTTGATCTCATCAACTTTATTCTTTATTTGTATCTAAAAAGAATACCTATGCATGGTTAAAAAAAACCATAAAAAAAGTTTAAATGGTGATTAGGGTAAAAAGTAACAGAAACATAACTTAAAATTTCTTCAAATAAATTATGTTTCATTAATCCAATAGGTTAAATGGCCCCTGACTTCCAAGAAATTCACATTCTAATGTGGGAAGGTGACATTTAAATAATAACATATACCAAAGTGTAAAGTAGATTAAAAGTAATCAAACTACTTCTTTCTCAACCACATTTCCCCAATTCTTTAAATATAATGCTCCTCCATTAACTTTTCTCCTATACAATAAAAAATGGAAGAGTTGATCAGTGTCACACTTCTTTTTACCGGCTTTCTACAGAGAACCTAGAAGGAATTCAATAGTTTTGACACCTTTACCTCCTAATGTTTATTATTAAAATCTCTTAAAATCACCCTTAAGTTAATTGGTGGTAAACAACTTGTTATAAGATCAATAACAGGATACCCTAAAGCAGTGATGACAAACCTAGGCACCTATGCCAAAAAGGGCACGCAAAGCCCTCTCTGTAGGCATGCTTGGAGTTGCCCACCAGAGTTCCTTACTAGACTAAAGCCAGAGGGACTGGGGTGGAGCTATTCCCCTCCATCTTCTCCAAGTACCAGAAGACATTCCTCATTTCACCTGCCCAATGGGAATGCTTTTTCTCTCTGTGAAGATAGGATTAAATCTCCTCTATGTCTATTTTTAGCTAATCAAATCAAGAACTTAAAGTACCCCTACTTGACAAAAAGTAAGAGAGTTGCAAGTCACTTACTAGAGTAAGCTCACACTTCCAAAGGACACTGCTTCCCCCACCCCAACCCCCATGCCTTGGCAATGCTAGGCAAATTGAAAGACTGCAATTGGTTCCAGAAAAGTGGGGGAGCAACAGGAAGTGACATCAAGAAAACTGCTTTAAAAAGGCCAGCTTGGCGCTGGACTGAAGAAGGAGACTTTTCCCCTTGATCCTGTGTCAGATTGCTGGGCGAGTAGCTAGACTTCCTTTCCTGGCTTTTGGAGAGATTGGTTCTGGAGATTCCTGCCTTGGCTTTGGACGAGGCTGCACTGATGAAACCCTGGCTGAAGACACCACTGGGCCTTCTGGCTGAGGATTACTGGGAAATCCACATGAAGACAGAGTCTTGAGGAAGCCCTGCTGGGGCTGAGCCTGGCTTCTTAGGAGAAGGGCTGGTAGGTTTATTAGAATCTGTCTTCTTTATCTACATGTTTCCAGTTTCACTCTTTCCACCTCTTTGTAAATAAAGCTAGTAAAAGTCAATTTGAGTTAAACTAATATTTTTAAACTAGCAACCACAATATTACTTTAGAACTTTCATATTAGCATAAAAACTTAAATTTAAATTCTTACACCTTCCCTGTCTGAGGTAAGAAGAGGAGAGGTGAGTGAGAGGTGGCTCTTTGGGAGGGGAGAGGAAGGGGAATTGGGGCTCAGCACTCCATCTCTAAGAGGTTTGCCATCACTACAGTAAAGCATAATTAAAAACTATCCCTTAAAATGTATGTATAGTCTATGGTAAGAACTAATAAATCAACCTTCTCACTAAGCAGTCTAATCAAAAGTAAAATCCACAACCAGAACAGAAATACATAAAAAAACCAAACCAAACCAAAACAAAAAACACCCTTAATTAAAAAGAAACTTTTAAAAAATCTTCATAATTACTATTTCGAAGAAGAAAATTCAGGTTTTACACCCATTAAAACTGACTTGACACAATTATACATGCCATGTACCTCATTATTACAAATTAAATGCAAGTCCCAAATTATTTTATGAGAGATAAGTAAGTCAAATCCAATTCCCTTTAAATTATCTTTCTAAAATTTAACATACCCGGGGATTTTAACAATGTAGCTACTCTAATATTAAAATATTATGTTTCCAATGTGTCACCTTTTAAAGAATATAGATGTTATAAGGAAACCAACTAAATCAAAGAAAATTCTATGATACTTAAAAATGTATCAATGTAAAATTCAAATTCTGCATATAAAAACCTATTATACCAAGTGTGCATGAAAATAAGGGTGCTATGTATGGAATAAGACACTTGGGACTTCAAGAACCGAATACCTATAAGATAGCTGGAAAGAGTGACAGGGGAAATAGGCAAAACAAAGACTAAAAGAAAAATGTGAAACAAAAGTTGAGCTCTTCTTCCTGGTTCTCCAAAGTTCTGACAAAAGAAAGCTACCTTAATACCCAATGCATTAAAAATGAAAGTGTTACTGGGTTTGTACCACAAAGAGATAATGAAAAATGTTTGTATAGAAATATTCATAGCCACACTCTTTGTGGTGGCAAAAAGTTGGGAAATTCCGAGGAGGTGTCCTTCAATTGGGGAATGGCTAAATAAATTGTGGTATCTGATGGGGATGGAATACTGGTGTGTTGTAAGGAGTGATGAACTGGAGGATTTCTATATGAACTGGAAAGACCTCCAAGAACTGGTGCAGAGTGAAAGGAGCAGAACCAAGAGAACATTGTATACTGAAAGTGAAACATTGTGGAACTATCCAATGCAATGGACTTTACTAGAGTAGCAATACTCCAGGGCATTCAAGAAGGACTTATGAGAAAGAATGCTATCCACATTGAGAGAATTATGGGAGTAGAAATGCAAAAGAAAAACTTATGATGTTATCACTTATCACTTGTTTATATGGATATGTAATTTGGGGTTTTGGTTCTATGGTAAAAATGAATAATGTGAAAATAGGTATCAAGTGATAACATTTGTACAACCCAGTGGAATTGTTTATTGACTCTGGGAGTGGGGAGGGAAAGAAAAATGAATCATGTAAATGTAGAAAAATATTTTTAAAAATTAAAAATAAAACCCCCATAAAACCCCTGAAGTGTTGGTTCCCTACCCCACCAAAAGGAAAAAAAGCCCTGATCGTTCAACTATTCCTTTTTACTTCTTACTTAAAAATCATACTTCCTATCCAGATTTCTGACTACAGCATTAAAAAAATAAGCCATTGGTTAACTAAAGATAAACATAAATCTAAATTAGAAAAAAGACAAATTTCTGTGAACGTTTGAGTAATATCCTTAACTAGGGCTCTGAGCTACCATGATTGGACTCTATATGTACCCAGCGGTCTTCATACTACCCCTAGAATGGAAAAGAGCAATCACTTTAAAAATATCATTAGGCTAATTGTCCCATTACATAATTGTATTTTCCAGACTCATTTAGGACTGATTTAGCCTTTACAAAGTTACTAAAATGTGATATATTCCTCATTGCTTCTGTAAATTAATGATTTAATCATGACTAAGGTCAACATGGCTATCAAAAATATGCTATAATGTTATTATAATAAGTATTCGGGCTCCTTATTTACTGTTATTATCCGTGATGTCTTTTCAAGTATCCCTTTACCTAACCAGCTGTAATCTAAGAAATCAGATAACTATGCTAAAATTATACATAAATTATCATTTAATCAACATATGCTATTTAAGTACCTACTATGTGCCAGGTATTAGGTATACAAGGCCAAAAGTAAAATAGTCCTAACCCTCAAGCAGTTTACAAATGATACATGTAGTCATATATAAATGTATACAAACCACGAACCAGGTAACCTAAGGGCAAGGATGGCAGTTCAGCTAGAGGGAGGTGGAGGGAGAAAAGCAAGTGGGAAGAAAATGTATTAAGCTTTGATGTGGTACTCATCAAATTCAAAGAATTCCAAGAAATTAAGGTGAGAAGAAAATTCAATGCAAACATGGAGAAGGTTAAGTACAAAGGCAAGGTAATGAGAAAAGGCGTGTTTGCCAAAAGAATAGTAAGACATCTAATTTGGCTTAATGAAAGTTTGGACACAAAGAATGAGCAATAAAGCTGCAAAAGAATGAATGAGGTAATGAAGTGTTTTAAATACCTCAAACAGGCATTCATATACTGTGCAAACCTTAATTTAGAATTACAGGGACTCAGTGGAGGTAAATGTAAATAAATTCAATAAATGGCTATGGTCCCCTTCTAGAACACAGAAGACCAAGGTGCCTCTGCTTTGTAAAGGCTAATTCATTGGCTTAAAAAAAAATCAGAGCAATATTAAAATAAAATGTTTTATCACAATACAAAAAAATTATATGCTCTATTTCCATTTAATTAAGGTCTCTAGTTCTATCAAATTTAAGACTGCAAAAATGTATACAGACTTAAGTCCACTGACTATAAGATGGTATACCTCACAATAGAGTATGTAAACAAATTAAAAGAAAAGAATATTTGTATCTGATAAAATTTACTGGAGAAAATTCAAATTAATAAAGAAATTAAAAAGTATCTAATTAAGACTGCCCAGAGCTCTTTCCAATGCTCCACTTAGCTTTCATGTTTAATAAAGTTTTAAGTTTTGCATTCTACTTAAAACTTTTGCCTCATCTTCAATACCACATAATCACAGTGATTATCTACTTATTTAGCATTTGCTACTTTGTATTATGTGTGTATGCATGTGTGTATTCCAGTGCCGAGTGATTTTTAGTTCCTTGAATGAAAAGATCGTATCATGTTATGTTATGTTATATTCTGTGTCAAGAGCTTGTCTGCATCAGATATTCAATAAATTGTAACTCCTAATAATAATGAAGTCTAGCTGACTTCTTTTAAGGTGTTGAAAAAGAAGGAAAAGTTCATCTTTTTTTCATATGTTATTTTGTAGCATTTTGTAGATATGCAAAAAAAAAAAAATCAAACAAGTCAGAGATAACAAAAAGGGTTCATACCAGGAATTCCTTTCTTCTCTTTTTAGTTCAAATATTAAACTTAACTACAAAACATAATATAAATACAATATATATTGAAGTCAAACACATTCTACTCAAAGCCAAGATTTGTATTAAAATGAAAAACTTAAAGCAAAATTCTTTCATTTCTCTAATGAATCAAAGAACATGAACCCTACAATGATAATTCATATCTTCTGCAGTGACTTCAAATTATAAAATCACTCTTTTAACACCCTAAATTACAACTGAAAGAAAAGTTGTGGTTCACCACTTGAGAGCAACTATATTGAATCAATTTTCAAAACAGTCACAGTTACTAGTATGTTGGTTGTTTTCTTAAACCACATGAAAAAAAATTTTTTTTTCATAAAAACCACATAAGACTGTCCAAAAAAAAAAATCATAAAATTTTTCAATGGCTGTGGCAGTATATATTCAGAAAGAGAAAAACTGCCGAGAAAACCACACACCCCCAAATCTAAAATTGAGAACAAAATATCTACATAGGATAAAAATGCTGTTTGCCAAGTTATTGCTTAAAAAATGCTTATTGAGCCTAGAGATGGGAGGTCCTGGTTTGAATCTGGCCTTAGACACTTCTTAGCTATGTAATCCTGGGCAAGTCACTTAACCCCAATTTCCTATTACTTAATTTTCTGCCTTGGCACCAATACACAGTATTGATTCTAAGATAAAAGGTAATGGTTAAAAAAAAAAAATTTATTTCCTGAATTGATAGACCTTACTTAAAAGAGATTGTTAAACATTGTATGTTATCTTCATTCACAAATTGTGGATGTGATAGAGTGTGAAAAAATCCTTAACACTAACCTCTCCCTCTCCCTCTCTCCTGTGGTAAGTCATTAAAATGAAGGGAGAAAGGGGAGGTAGAATTTTTGGAGAAGCAACCAATATGTGTTCTAGTAGGGGGAAAAAAAATCAGATAAAAGATATAATTCATTTACATCGTACAAATGTTTCTGAAATATGTATATACTGAAATTTATAATGAACATAAATGAATTAAAGGAAGGTGTTCCTTAATTTTCCCTTGAGTGAAAAGTCCTTTTGTAAAGCATTTTCTTTTCACCATTCCAATTTATCTTTGCTCTAAGTGAGGAAAATTTATATCCTCTCACTAATAGCCAGTTAGTGTTATATAAGGAGTGATGACAAAACTTAGTATAAGGAAACATTGCTATCTGTAGCACAAATAATAATACTTTTATTGTAAAGTCCCTGAAAACTCTTCATCTGCCACATGAAGAAAGAAATATAAGCAGTAAATATACTGAAGGCAAAAGTGAGGACTTCAGGAAGATAATAAGGGAAAATAACAGAAGATATTTCCACATGAAACATTGGTTTTGAAAAATAAAAGCTGGATGGCTATTTTTATTTTAGTTGTTTTTAAACCTTTATCTTCCATCTTAGAATGAATACTGTGTACTGCTTCCAAGGCAGCAAAACTTAATAAGGTCTAGGTAACAGAATTTAAGTTACTTGTCCAGGAACACACAACTAGAAATGTCTGAGGCCAAATCTGAACCCAGGACCTCCCATCCCAAGTCTAGCCCTTAATCTACTGATCCACTAAGCTGCAACCCCTGGTTGGCAATTGTGCAGATGGTAAGATATCTACTAAGATAAGCAATATACAAATTAAATGGGAGAAACAGATAAAGTTCATGTACATCTCATTACTCAAAATGGAGGAACCCAAATGAAAATGAGAAAAGAACACAGGTGCTCTTTTGAAAGGGCAGAGAAAATTGTAAGTAGTGGGAAACTATATACTTAATGCCCCCTATCAAGAAATACACAGTCAGTCTATACACTAAGGTGCTCAACTAACTACATAAAGACAGGTCTATAAAGTGAATACTAGACCAAAGCACAAAGGAAGCACTTATTTTGGCCTGCTTTTTAAAGTCCAAATCACTGAGGACAATTTGGACAAATGCTATACAAATCAGAGTTAATCATGCAATGACAAATTTAAGGGCAAAGGAATGAAATAATCTAAACACATTAAAGAAACTGCTACAGAACCAACTATGTGTACTTGATTTCTAAGATAGGTATATAAATATATTTCTAACAAAAGTGTATGGAACATCATATATGAACTCAACATAAGTAATGTGAAAAAAAAAAAGAACACTTTTCCCATTTCAAATTATCATACATCTGTGCTGGATGTTATTTTATTCTAATGGGTTACTCAAAACCTTAGAAGATGATTTGCCTCCTCTAAAGAAGTATAGTAGAGAACTTTGAGTAAGATACCTTTCTTGATGAACTCTGAATTCCTTCTTTTTCATAAGCCCAAACCCAACTATAGTAACATAAAAAAAAATTCCAAAATGCTATTTTTGAAACACTTGCTGTGTTTACACAGCATAGAGCTAAATCTGCTCTATATTAATAATACCAGTTCCTGATCTTATATTTTCATCACACTGTGGAAAACAGTATCACTCTACTCTTCCTTTATTCTTTTTTCCCCTCCCCCATAAAAAGCAGCTTAACTTCTTAGTTTTATATTCATCTTCCACAGTGATCACTTACGTTGTTGATTTCGCTTGTCACTGGCATTTTTCAAAGGCAGGCATACAGGACAGTCATGCCGCGTGCAATTCTTCCAATGGGAGATGATTTGTCGTGAAGATGCACAGTGGGCAACTATGACCAGAAAAACAATGAAATGTTACTTTGTAACTCAAATTTAAAACTTTGTTATACTTAAATTAGGTTTCAACAAAAATATAAATATTCTGTTCTTACAGCACTGGACAAAGATTTCATATATGAACTATCAAAAGATAATGAGTATTTATTGATTCTTGGAACCCTCTACCCCCTTCTACTGCCAAACTCTGCCATTATCAAGGCTGAAGTAGAAGGGAATCCAATACAATACAAGGCTCATTTTGTACTTTTTTTCCTGCTTTATGGATTTCGATGGCCAAAAAAGTATCAACTGGTAGTCAGTTGTGGTGATGAGCCAACCTGGATACACCTAAGTTGGTTCTTGGATAGTAGAAACAGAGACTAATCACCAAGCCCTTAGTTAAAGTCATACCTCCAAACCATCAAAAGTCCTAGATTTAGACTTATATAAATTACACCAGAAGACAAGAAAGTTGTCACAAAATAGGAATTCAGTAATAGCTTCTCTTCAGAGAGGCAAATAATGGTACTGATTTCATTATGCATTCAAGATCATTTCAAGGAAATATAAGGAACATAGCATATAGTAAATAAACATGGCTCACAAAAAAACAAATCACTATGAAGACATTTGAAGCTTTTAACCCAACATCTATTATAGCAGATGAAAAGGTAGAAAATCCTATGAATAATGTGAAAAGACCTTTGGACTTATGGATTAATATTCACTAATATCAATGCAAATTTGGATCCAGAGGAAGAAAAAATATTATAAAATATGTCTCCAGACCAAAAAATGAAAGAAAATTTGTATACTAGTCAGAAAAATTCCATCTTCAAATCATATTTTCCTTAAATATAGAGTTGGATGGTGCTAGAGGATGTGAAAAATAGTTTAGAAATGTTAACAGGCAAGAAACAAAAGATTACTGATATGGGGAATCAAAACAGAATAAGCTGTGTACAAACAAGTTAGACTTGTTGGTGTAAATGTCAATATCAAACCCAAATGAAAAGACCCTATAGGAAATAAGAGGAGTTCCAGCTTGACCTAAAGTTGTAAACTCTAGATAAAATAGGGAATGGGCCAAAATAAAGATGTTGCTGCAAAACTTCTTAGAGAAATGTAATCAATTCAAAATAGGCTGAAAGATGTCAGAAACTCCTTATATCAATAAATATACAAGGAAAGACATGGTAGCTAAGGGTAATTCTATTTAAGCAAAATTTTATGAAGGATAGTGATGGAATATAACAAACAATATCACTTTCCCAAAAGTAAAAAGCAGCTAAAAGGGAAAAAGAATTAATCAACATGTATTTTTGAAGGGCTTACTTTATTCAAAGCACTGAAGATGTAAAGAAAAATGGAAAATAATCCATATCCTAAAGATGCTTAACTTCAAGTGTGGGAAGACAACATGAACATAAATAGGTTCACAAAAGATACAAAAAGAGTAGATAGAAGGTATTATCCTTAAAGGGCAAAGAATTAGAAACATGAGGGAGATAGGGAAAGGTCTCTTGCAAAATACCATGTTTTGGCTGAGTCTTGAAGGAAGCCAGAGACTCTATGAAGCAGAGGTGAGTAGGGAAGGCATTCCAGGCATGGGAAAGAGAGTGTGAAGCCATAAAGGCAAGAGAAGGCATATTATATGAGAGAAGCAGAAACAGGCAAGTATGGTAGCACCATAAAATGCGAGGAGAATATTATGTAAGAAGATTGAAAAAATAGAAGGAACTAAATTTTGAAGGTTTGATTGCCAGAAAATTTTGGTTGTAGAGGCAAAAGGGAGACATCAGTTTAAGTAGGGGTGGATGTTTTAGAAAAATCACTTTGAGGAGGACAGTTTGGAGTATGGAGAGGGAATGCAGAGAATTCAACACAATTTTCAGTTAAGCCAGATCATCCCAAGAGCATTCATAGATAAAAGCAGGAGAACAATAAACAAATGTGAAGTCAAACAGCTTATTTGGTGAATTTCAATAGCAAAATATTCTGATTCTTCTAGTGAGAATAATACATAGTTACATTTAGACTCTCCTAGATCAGGCTTCAATATACTAAGCAAGGAAATAGTACTAAGATTGAAAAACATGAAATCAGGAAAAAAGGCTAAACCTAACCAAATATATGCAAAAGAAATCTATTCTGGAAGTGACAATGCCTCAGAAATCAATTTCATAAGTTATTTCAAAAAGAGAAAAATTATAAAACGCTATAGACAATGTCACTCGAACCTCCTGCCCTTTTTTCCTCCCCAACCTGCCCAGGCTAAGTAGTCAAGAAGACATCGGCAACTATCAAACCATGTCCCTACTTTCTAAATTCTATAAAAAAATCTTTGACAATAAATATATTCATTTAACCATTATGAAAATCAATTTGGAACTATGTTGAAAAAAATTACCAAACTATTGATCCATTGATAACACTACTAGGCCTATACCTAGAAATCCAAGAAAAAGGAAAAGGAATCCTATGTACAAAAATATTTATAGCAGTTCTTTTTGTGATGGCAAAGAACTGGACACTTAGGGGAAGCACATCAAGTGTGGGATATCTGAACAAATTATAGTATATAAATGTAATGAAATATTATTGTACCATATGAATTATATAAGGGGCAATTTCAGAGAAATCTTACGAGACACCCATAAGATAATGCAAAGTAAGCAGAACCAAGGAAATAATTTAAACAATAATGGCATTATAAAGATGAAAACTTTGAAAAGGCTTTGAAAAATCAATACAATGACCAATTAGTTTTCTAGAGGACTGATAATAAACTCAAGAAGCAAAATAAGATACAATTTTAGACATGACCATGGGAATTATTTGCCTTTGTCTATGCAAATTTGTTACAAGGGTTTTGATTTTCTCTTTTGTACATTGGGAGATGCAGGTGGGAGAGAAAACAGATACTTGTTAGTTCAAAAAAATTTTAATAAAAAAAATAATAAAACCAATCCCTTTACATAAATATATATGTATATTATATATAATATAATCAATTCAACAAGTTTATGCTAGGAACAAGAACTTTTTTCAAGTTCTTACATTCTAACATAGGAAAAATACTAAGCATAAAAATAAAAGTAAATGGGGGTGGCCAGGTGGCTGAAGCCTAGATTGAGGAGGATGTTCCTAGCTATGTGACCCTGAGTAAGTAACTTAACATAATTTCTGAGTCTTTGTCCTTCTGTTTTATAGTTGTTACTAGGACAGAAATTTAGGGTTAAAAACGGTTTTTAAAAATGAAATTTTTTAAAAAATGAAGGGTATATAAAAAAAGGCATTCTGAATACATACAAAGTAGTTTTTTCTTGGGCATGTGGTGATACGAGAGAAAGAGGTAACAATTTAATGGATTAGAAAAGGTCCTCAAGAGTAGTGTTTTGAAGAGATCATATACGGTAGAGCTATAAGGACAGCAGTTTAGGTATAAGGTACTAGGGCATAAAGTGCATGAAGAGGAATCATATGCATTCAATTTGTAAAGAGAGGTTGGAGTCAGATGGCAAAGGGATTTAAATGGCAGAAACAGGTATCTGTTATGTTATCCTAGAAGCAATGTGGAACTATTGAAACTTAATGAGATGGGGAGTTAGACTTATGTTTTTGGTAATATGAATTTGGCAATTGTGTTGAATGGATTAGACAGAAGAGAAACCAGAGTTTGTGAGATTAAAGTTGAACAACTGGAAAGATGGTGGTGTCCTGGGCAGAAACAAGGAAGACTGGATACTGGATGGGTCTAGGGCAGAAGGTAAGAGTTCTATTTTAGAAACAAAGAATTTGAGATGTCTATGGTATAACCAGGTTGTCCAACAGAAAGTTGCTGATGCACAAATGGAGCTCTGGAGAGAGAAGAATGTTATAAACAGACATGGGAATCATCTGCACTGAGATAACTGAGCACCCACAGAAGATCCTAAAGGCACTAACACAGCATATAGTGAAAAGGATCCAGAACATCAAGAATAACCTTTCTGTAAATTAAAAAAAAGAAAACAAGAGGTCTTATATCACAAATGATTTTCTATGATACACCACATTTTCACTGTCACAGTTTCCATGGAGTTACAATAGCAATTAACTGCTAATTAAAAAAAAACAGGTAAACCTCAACTAACAGGATATATTCAAAGAGGTTCTAAACCAGTTTTATGAAATTCAGAACTTAATTAGCCATGAAAACATTACAAATAGTACTGAAGGTTTGGAAAAAAAAAAAAAAGTTGATTTTAAATTTACATATAACTAAGATACTGAGCATTTCCAGTGAAGAATAGTATCAAATAAAACCATTACAATACTATAAACTGAAACACACTAAAATTTTTTTGAAGAAATTGATCTTGAGTGACAGTATTTAAAGAAATGTAAAATGAAGAGAATAAAGTATTTGTAAAAATGTCAAAAGGTTTCAAAGGTGTTCAAAGTTGATATTGCCAATTCTTGATGATGTTCAGTTATAAATTCAATTAGACTTCTTCCCTCAACATGAGTAAATTTCTATCATTATCCATGTGTTTGACAAACATGATTACATCACAAACATAAATGATAGAAATGGAAAGCGAGCAAAGGGGAAAGAAGGATTAAAAATGAGCAGAGAGAGATTTTTCTCAAATCGATTGGACAAAATATAGGACAGAAAGGAAAAAAGTAAAGAGAATATTTGTGTACATGTGAGAAAAATCTACTTGAAGTGAAACTGACTGAACTTTAAAAAGTAAAATGAAGCTAGCTGGCATAGTGGATAAAGCACTGGGGCCAGAGGTAGGAATAACTGATTTTAAATTCAGTCCTAGCTGTGTGACTCTCGACAAAACATTTAATCTGTTTGCCTTGGTTTCTTCATCTGTAAAATGGCAATAATAATAGCAGCAGTGAGGATCAAATGAAACAATATTTCTAAAGTACTTAGCACAGTGCATGACAAATAATAAATGCTACATGTTAGTTATGAAAATAGGAAAAGTGTAGTCCCATTACAGAAAGAAAAGACTGTGAAAAAGACAGATAGATCCATGCTACTATTATCTAATACTTAATGCACAAGGAAGTTTGGTTGCTGTCTAAAGCAAGGAGGGAGGCACACCTGGAAGAAGAGAGACATGAAGGTAGTAAGGTTTGTATATTCAAGATATATGAAAATCAAATGCTCATGATTTGTGTAAAGGCCTATCATTCAAAAAAAATTTTGTGACCTCTACCCTCTGATAAATACAATGTTACAAATAAGCAAATAATTTTGATAAAAAGAGATGACAAATCTGCCCTAACCTTAATTACTATGCTCTTTAAAAATAGGATGCCATTAAAAGGATATTCGAGAAGGCAGGTATTTTTAATACGAACAATTATAAATGAGTGACTGGCAAAATAAAACTGGGTTTTGTTAGTTGTTTCTTATAACTGACAATATGGGGGGAATAGAGGAAATAGGGGAAAGAGCATGCTTATAAGTGCAAAATACAATGTCCAGGGGGCAGCTGGGTAGCTCAGTAGATTCAGAGTCAAATCCGGACTCAAGACACTTCCCAGCTGTGTGACCCTGGGCAGGTCACTTGACCCCCCATTACCCACACTTACCACTCTTCCACCCAGGAGCCAATACAAAGAAGTTAAGGGTTTAAAAAAAAATACAATGTCCCCATGGAACTTCACATGATAACTCTTTAAGAGTATAGAAATGTAAGAACAGTTCGTGTTCTTCAAATGGGCTACTTCAAATATCAAACAATTAATGTGGAAAAAAAATCATGGCAAACTGCTTGCAAGAGAGATTTTAGAAAAATACACTTACCTTGACAAGCTTTCCCAGCCTGACAATGTGTCATGTGATTTAAAACATTTTTCATGGTTCGACAGTGTGGGAGAGAACAGGCCCGAACTTCTCCATTTGCTTGTTCTCGTCTCTGACATTTATGAGCATGAAGCAGGAGTACCAGCTGCTGCTGTATCAGTTTGCGTTTTTCAGGATCTGCAGTAGGTCCAGTTGCCATTGCTTGTGTTTGTACAATTCCTACAGGCTGTACCTGTGTTTGCATCTGAGACTAAAGTAAAGAAAAATTAACTAGTTATTATTGAAATCCATGATTAAAAAAGGGATAATATGAAGGATTATTATCAATCAAACAATTTCCTAATCTGTCTCCACAGTGTGCTTTAGAAAACCTGACCACCTATCCATCATTTTCAGTATGCCAAATGATATAAAAAAGAGGGGCTGTTAAGGCTGCTACTCTTGCTGCAGTAACTGTATGGATGATGTCTATTTTCCTATAAAATATACAGTGATGCAAAAAGAAAAACTTTTTTACTTAGTCATATGATAAAACATAACTGCTAAAATAAAACAAATTGAGATAGTTTTAACAATTCTCTGTAACAAACCATATCCTGTTTTCTGACTGTTAAATGGTTGGATAAGATAATTTATGAATCTTTGCAACCTTTATCAAAGTACTATTAACATTAGGTTTCTAAGAAAGAAGTGATAAAAATGGAAGGAATTTAAATTGCCAAAGAGACTTCTAATAGTTTAAATGGTTGAATTTAACTGTACTGAACTACAAGATACTTCACACTTCCTAAAAGTCCATCCCACATTTTCAAACTGTCAGATGAAAGAATCATCAGTCATCACCTAGTCCAATCTTCTTAGTTAGGAAGTTGACATACATTAAAAATACTAAGAATTAAAAAACAAGCCTTTTAGAATACCTCAGAAGACTAGCTATTTAGTAGGCCTCAAGTTATTACCACTCACTTTTGTGTCTGTGCACCCTAATTGTAAGTATATTACTTCCAATACTCATTAGCCTTCAAAAGTGCTGAATATCCAAGGAAACTGATCTCCTAGACAGAAGAATAGAGCAAACAGAATGATAAAGTTTCTATAAACTATGTGTTATACGAAAGTTGGTATTGGTTTAGTTTGGAGATGAGAAAACCAGAGATATCAATCTTCAAATATAATAAATAAGCTTACCATATGGCCTAAATAGTTAAACTCAATGAGTAGAAGTTACAGCAAAACAAAAAATACTGCCCAGCAATTAAATAAGCTGGATTTGAAACTATTAGAAACTCTGTCTACTATGATTACATTAACAATCAGGAATGTTGTAGGAAAAAAACTAAATGACTTCTAAAAAGAATCTTTTAAATACTAAGATTCTATACCTCTAAAATTAAGATACATCACTCTATATTCCCTAAGAACACTAGCAACAAGATGGTGGTGTTATAAAAACAGGGCTAGGAACCAACTACCTAGGAATCTATTTGCTTACTTAGAAGTCTAGTCTTGTTTGCTATTAAACATCTACTAACAAAATTACATTTTTCTACTACCTTCCTTTATAAAATCAAGGGTATGTTCACTTTGAGGGAAAAACCCCAACAACTAACCTTAGTACCCAGGTGGAGTAAAGTAACATACAAGAAAGCTACTATTGGGGGCAGCTGGATGGCTTAGTGGATTGAGACAGGAGGTCCTAGGTTCAAATCTGGCCTCAGACACTTCCTAGTTATGTGACCCTGGGCAAGTCACTTAACCCCCATTGCCTAGCCCTGTAACAAATAAAATTAATATAGAAGGATATATATAAAAGATATTAGGGTTTAAAAAAATTAAAAAAAAAGAAAGCTACTATTAAAATAAGCAATTCTACTATCAATAAAATAATTTTCTTATGTTCAAGTCACAAGTTAACTCTAACAATTAAAATGCACTATGGGACAACTAATGACTCCTTTACATACCATTATCAAAGCAGGAGAATCTCTAAAGCTTTTGCAACATAAAAGTTTTCTACGAGGCTCATCTCCCTTCATATTCTTACTTTACATTCTGTGTACAATTTTGCCCTTCCCGATTAAGTATGAAAAGCAAACTTATTGGCTCCTCCTTTTAACTATACTATTCCTATTAATAATACTGCTGATATCCTCGACATTAAAAAACTAGAACTCATCCTTTAATGTTCCTTCTCCCTTATAGGCCATATTCTCTCACTAAAAATTTTCCCCACAAATACTCACTTCCATTCAATCCACATACTTTCTACTTTCATTATCCAGGGAAAGATAAGGACTTCATGGCCTGTTTCTTAGAGCAAAGACTGGTTGGAGAAGGAGGAGTGGAGAATGATGTGAAGGGATAAAGCAATCAATGGGTTAAAAAATGGGTCATATCTCACTTTCTCAGCAGTAGTCAATCCTGGGGCTTTTCTCAAACTCAATCCCTTTCTGCTTTATCCTCTAACATTTTCCCACTTTGCTTTCATTCTACTGTACGAGTTCCTAACTTACCTACATAAGACCTAAGCATCTGCTTACTCCATGGACATCTATAGGAAAAGCAGCTACCACTCCTCCCTTTTTCTTCCTACAAAATGTGCATATATGGATGAGTTATAACCTATCATCCCAGATCTGTTATATTTATTATCTTTGCCCCTAAACCCAACATTCTTCAAAACTTCCCTATTTCTGATAAGAGTACCATCATATTTCTAGGCACCCAGGTTTCATATCCTCCACTCCTTATTTTTCCTTATTCCACATATCAAATTAATCACCAAATATTGTCTATAGCTTTCAAATCTGTCCCCTTCCTTCAGCTCACAAACAGGTCAACTCTTGCTGAGCGTATGTATTTCAAGAGCCAAAAGATTGTTGTTCTCTCTGGCTTAGGTCATTCCATTCTTCCATCTATCTTTCACAGAGAGAGAGAGAGAGTGTGTGTGTAGTGTTTTTCTTTTTATCTCTGTATCCCCAGCATCTAATGCTGAAAGGTTTGCAGACGTGAAATGAACTTATGCCAAAATAATACCTAATATCAAAACTCTCTAAAACTATTTGTTATGTGGTGGAGTACCTTACACCTAGAAAAAAGTAGGAATAAGCAAAGTTTATAAATAATCACACATTGTTGACCTTTTTTAATATTAAATTAGTAAAAGAAACTATGGAAATAACTGCTTCAGTATAGCCATCAAATGTTATATACTTTTATTTGCCTGGTCACAATAATCACCATCTTACATTTTTACACCACATTACAGTTTGCAAAGTACTTTCACATAAACTTTAATTATTTCAACAGTCACTTTAAAAAGATATCTCAAAAGGGAGCCAAACAATTTAGGAAAAAACTAGCTAACCATTCCCCAAAACTGAATGGGTAACATAACAATGGATTAGACCTAAAAACAGATCTTCCAATTGAATTAATATTAATATATATTCAAGAAACAAAGGCAACAAAGAGTGGTAGATAAAAAGTTGACTTCAAATTTTAAAAGACCTGGTTTCAAGTCCTGCCTCTGCCTGACACACAAAGGCTGTACAATCCAAGGCAAATCATTGAGCCTCTCTCCAAACAATCTACTCTGTACAAATGAGTATCTACAAAGCAAGATGAAGGTATCTTAAAAATCATTTATGAATATGCTTTCACTGAGAATGAAATAAAATGAGCCATTTTATTTATTGTCATTAGTTTATGCCTTTTAATCAAAGATCCATTAAGTTCAGGCAATCTGGCCTTCCTTTCTCAGAATGAAAATTTTTACAAATTCATACCAGGAATTGGCTTCATTTTTTAGCTTACTTTAAATTGCTACCTCCTCCGAGAAATCTTCCTTGACTTACTGTTTTGGACAGTGATCTCTTGACTCTAGAAGGAAGACGCAACTTTTAACAGGAAGTTAAAAGTCAATAAATAAGTTAGAAAAAAAGAACAAATAACCAAAAAACAATCTGATTATATAAAGATACTATGGTGACAAGGAAGATCTAAACTCAAACTCAGAAGACAACAAAGTCAAAAAAGCTACATACAAAGTGCCACCTCCCCCCATGTGAATTGGTCTTAAGTTGAAAAAGAATTCTTGGAAACACTCAAAATGGATTTTAAAAATCAGAAAAAGAGAAGTAGAAGAAAAATTGGGGAAAGAAATGTGAATAGTGCAAGAAAATCATAAGAAAATGTCAACAGCTTGGTAAAGAGGGAACAAAAATCTACTGAAAAATTCCTTTAAAAAGCAAAATTGAAGTGGAATTGTGTATTGGCTAAGGGGGGTTAGGGGATTTGGGGAAGAGGGAAAGAACATGAAACATGTAACTATGGGAAAATATTAAAAATTAAAATTAAAAAATTAAAAAATAATAAATAAAAAGCAGAATTGGTCACTTAGAAAAGGTATACAAAATTTTACTGAAGAAAAGAACTCCTTAAAAAAAGTGGCTGTGTTAAAAAAATTAGGGCAAAAAAATTAAAAGGAACAAAAAGTGAAATATCTCATTGCAAAAACAACTGACATGCAGATCTTTGGGTAAGGAAAGATTTTAAGACCAAGCAAGAGTTAGAAAAAATTACAAAATGTAAAATAAATAATTTTGATTACATTAAATCAAAAAGTTTTTCTACAAACAAAACCAATGCAAACAAAATTAGAAGGGATAACAAGTTGGGAAAAAAAAAATCTTTATAACAACAAAAACCTCTGACAAAAGTCTAATTACTCAAATTTGTAAGGAGCCAAATCAATTGTACAAAAAAAAGAAATCAAACCACTCCCCAACTGATAAATTTGCAAGGGACATGAATAGGTAATTTTCAGATAAAAAAAAATCAAAACTATTAATAAGCACATAAAAAGCACTCTAAATCTCTAATAATTAGAGAAATGCAAATCACAACAACTGTGAGATACCACCTCACACAAGATTGGCTAACAGCAAAGGAAAGTAATAAATGTTGGAGGGCATTGGAAAAATTGGGACATTAATGCATTACTCTGGAGTTGTGAATTGACCCAACATTCTGGATGGCAATTAGGAACTATGTCCAAAGAGCGCTAAAAGACTGCCTGCCCTTTGATCCAGTCATACCACCAAAGAGATCATAAGGAAAAAGACTTGTACAAAAATATTTATAGCCATGCTCTTTGTGGTGGCAAAAAAAAAAAATTGTGGTATCTGTTGATGATGGAATACTATTGTGCCAAAAGGAATAATGAACTGGAGGAATTCCTTATGAACTGGAATGATCTCAAGGAACTGATGCAGAGTGAAAGGAGCAAAACCAAGAGAACATTATACACAGAGACAGATACAATGTGGTAATATCAAATGTAATAGACTTCTCTACTAGCAACAATGCAATGGTCCAGGACAACTATGAGGGACTTTTGAGAAAGAATGCTATCCATATTCAGAGAAAGAACTGTGGGAGTAGAAACACAGAACAAAAACAACTGCCTGGTCACATGGGTGGATGGGGATATAATTACAGATATTGACTCAAAATGAACACCCTAATGCAAATATCAATAATATGGAAATTGATCTTGATCAATGACATAGGTAAAATCTAGTAGAATTGTACATTGGCTATGTATTGGGTGGGAGGAGGAGAGGGATAGAACATGAATCCTATAACCATGGGAAAATGGCCTTAACTAGTTAATTAGTTAATTAAAAGTTTCAAAAAAAAAAGAAATAACTGACATGGAAAATAAATCTAGGACAGATAATTTAAGAATGACTGTACCACATGAACGCCATTATCAAAAAGGGAGTGTAGGCATCATATATTTTTTTTAATTGTCGAAGGAAATTGCCCTGAGATCCTAGAAGCAAAGGATAAGATAGAAATGGAAAGAATCTACCAATCACCTCCTGAAAGAGATCTCAAAATGAAAACTCCTAGGAATATTAAAGCCAAATTTCATAGCTCCCAAGTCAAGGAGAAAATATGGTAAGCAGCCCAAAAGAAAAAACTGAAATATCTCAGAGCTGTGGTCAGAATCACATTAGCAGCTTTTACATTAAAGCATCCAAGAGCTTAGAATACAATATTATGAATGGTAAAGAAGGCAGGATTACAATCAAGAATCATCTACTCAAGGAAATTTAAGTAAAATTCTTATGGGGGGGGAGGATGAGGGGGCAAAGGCAGAATGAATTAATGAAAAATAGGATTTTTAACCATTCCTGATGAAAAGACCAGAATTAAATAGAAAATCAAAAGGTTAAATAGAGAAATCATAAGGGATCCAATAATGTAAAACTGTTTACACACCTACATGGAAAGATGACATTTGTAACACCTAAAAATTTTACCATTATTAGGACAGCAAGAAGAAATATAGACAAAAGATATGGGAGTAAGTTGACTATAATGGGATAACTAAAAATATAATGTTAAGGAATGAGAGATGACTATGATGAGATGATACCTAAAAAGTATTAAATTAAGGAGTGAGAAAGAGGGAAGTGGGATATAGTACAGTACAGTATAGTATAGTAATCTCATATATAAGAGTTGGAAAAGAGCTTTTACAATGAAGGGAAAGATTGAGAGAGGGGAGAGACAACATTTAAACTTTACTTTCATTGGAATTAGCTTTAAAAAGGAGTAACATAACTCAGTAACTCAGTTGGGTATACAAAACTATCTTACCTTACCGAACGTAGAAGGGAAGGGAGAAAAAGGGGGTGCGCTGATACAAAGAAGGGTAGATTATGGAAGATGGTGGTCAGAAGCAAAAGACTTTATTAGAGGAACAAGGTAAAATGGAGTGAGGGAAGAGGATAAACAGGGGGACAGGAAAGAAGGAAATACAAAATAATTATAACCGTGAAAAAAATTTTACATCAAGTTTCTCTGATAAGGCCACATTTTTCAATATATAGAGAACTTAGTAAAATTTATAAGAAAATAATTCAATCCCCAACTGATATATGGTCAAAGAATATGAACAAGCACTTTTCATATGAAGAAGTCAAACTATAGTCACATGAAAAAATGATCTAAATCACTAATGATCAGAGAAATGCAAATTAAAATAACTGAGGTACCACCTCACACTTATCAGACTGGCTATTATGACAAAAAAGGAAAATGACAGAACTTGGAGGGGATGTGGGAAATTTGAGACACACTAATACACTGTTTGAAGAGTTACAAACTAAACCATTCTAGAAAGCAATTTGGAACTACGCTTAATGGGCTATAAAACCATCCCTACCCTTTGGTCCAACACCAATACTAGCTCTGTATGCCAAAGAAATTAAGAAAAAAAAAAAAAACAGTGAAAGGGACCTATTTGTAAAAAAAATATTTATAGCAGACTTTTGCAATGGCAAAGAATTGGAATGTGAGAGGATGCTCAACAATTGGGTAATGGCTGAACAAGTAGATGGGTAGTGTAATGTTCTGCTATGGTAAGCAGAATGATTTCAGAAAAACCTAGAAAGACTTCAATAAACCAATGTTGAATTTTTTATATGTGATTGGAAAATAAATATTTTAAATGGTTATGTATCTGCCCCAAATGCTTTAAATTAACCATTAAGTAGGCAAAGTAAGATTATAAGAGTCTCTGACATTTTGACACCAAGGAATCAAAATAACTCATAACTTATCTTTTACAGAGTAATGATTACTTTTTAAAGTTTCTCTGTTTTTCTAATTCAATCATTGGGGCAGAATTACAGGTAAAGGAATAACTTTAGTTTCTAAAAAAACCTGTTACCATGTTTGAGTTAAAAAAAAAAAGGTGGAATAGTTTTCACAAAAATGAAGCACTCCCCCTAAATTCTAATTTAGAGAGAGATTATCAAGAGACAACCACTAGTTGTCAAACAGACAAGAAAGAGAAATATATAAGACTAAAAGCCATTCTCTAATAGTAGCTGTTATCTAGCTTTTTTAAAATATTGTATGTCCTCTATTTAGCCTGTTTGTTTTTTAAATGAAATCTAAAAATTTACTTTCACTTAATTAAATTTTATCTATATGATTTAAAAATTGTGAGATTGATTGGTGAATCTTCTTATATGTTTATTAGGAAAAGAATGTAACATAGAATGGAAGCAAGGAAATAGCATTCCATTCCATGGCCTGAGTGAAAACTTTAAGAATCAAGAACAAGTTACTTGAACAGAAAGAATGATAGCTTTGCCTACCAGCAATATCACTTTATATTAATAATAGAACATGAAGGTGGGAAAGTCAAATGGTTTTTGCAAAGATATTCCTAATTAAAAACCTAAAATTTTATTATTTATTTCTGGTCCATGGATACAACTTAACATGAATAATGAAATTAATTGACAAAAAAAGACACTTGCTAATGCTAAGCTACACCTGAAATCAAGCAATGAACATTTATATTAAGTTCCTATTTTGTACTACATGCTATAACATAAAAATTAAATAATCCCAGCTATAAAAGAACTTACATTCTTGGGATCTGGAAAGAGGAGAAAATCATATACATGCATAAAGTTATATACAAAATAATTTAATTTACAGACAACCAACCAGGAGCTAGGGGGAACAAAAAAGGCTTCAGGTGGAAAATAGTGTTTTAGTTAAGACTCAAAGGAAGAAAAAAAATTCTAAGAAACAGATGTGAAGAGTGTCCAGGCATGGGAGACAGCATGTACAAAGTTACAGAGATGAAAAACAGTATTATGTGTATGGAATAGCAAGATTAGTCTCAATTGACCATAAAATGTAAAAAAGGGAGTAAAATATAACAAGGTAAAACTATAGGTTAAACCCAGGTTACAAAAGGTTTTAAAAGTCAAACAATAGTTTATATTTGTGAATATTCAGGGATTTTATTAAGTGAGTGACATAGGTAGACCTATACTTCAGGTAAATCACATTATAAAAGCTATGTGGAGAATAGATAAGAGAAGGGGACTTGAGTCAGGGAGACCAATTAGAAGATGCCAAAGTCCAGATGAACTAATTTGGTTATGTGGGATAAATGAAAGTGAAGAATCAAGGATAACACCCAATGCTATAAACATGAGAAACGTTGAGTTGAAGAGGGATTAGAATATGCTTAGAGTGAAGAAGGTTAGAGGTCTGTGTTTCAGAAGGCAAGTAATTCTAGAACATAAGGGTTAGGACAAGAAGTTACTAGAAGACATTTGATAGTTATGTGAAAAGTACAAGTTGATTGGCATTATATAGTATTTGTACAGCCTCGAATCCATAGGTGTCAAAAACTAAAATTCATAAACAAAGGAGAAACTTTCACCTTTAAAGAACCTGTATATAGTAAAGAAATGATGAAAGCAACTGACTATTGTGGTGTAGGGGAAGAAGCAAAGGAGTAAGGAATCAGAAAATGTTAGTTACAATCCAAAATCTACCATTTAAAGTCTTTCCAGCTATAATGTTCTATAAACTTCTAGGATCAAGCTATTAGCCAAAGCTCAGAATTCATGAAATTGTCAAAAGATATAGTCTCACATTCTGTCTAGCAACTTTTGAAAAGCTATCTCCTACACTAGGCCCAGCTTCACTCCAAGATTTCAAAAATTCTCTCTTCTACCAACCTCAGAAACCAGAGGAGAGAGTTCTTTGGAAGCAAATTTCATAATCTCCAGCAGTAATGTGCTTTACAATCTGAGTTTTTCAGTGAAAGAATGGAATATGCCCATTTAAAAAAAAAGAAAAAGAAAAAAAGGTTATAAGTAAAAGCTGGCTACACTTAAATGTTTTGAATTTTCAAAGTTCCCATGTACTCTAGATATTTAATAAGTCTAACTATTGTAGAAGATGTTCTATAGCCAAATACAGAGGTTTAGATTTTTTTGAGAAAGATAACATGTTGAATTGGTCCAGTGCTTCTGTTCCTTTGAGTTTAAGGTTATTTTTCCTAATATTTCTTTAAAGCAGTTACAAGAGAGAGAGTCTTCTTGTTTTAAACATTTGAGGCACAATGACATTAACTAAAATAATTTTTTTTTGAAAGCCTTACCTTCCATCTTAGAATCAAGACTGTGTATTGGTTCCAAGGAAGAATGCAGTAAGGGCTTAGGCAATGGGGATAAGTGACACCCAGGGTCACAAAGTAGGAAGTGTCTAAGGCCAGATGTGAACCCAGGATTTCCCATCTTTAGGTGTGGCTTTCACCTAGCTATCCCCCTAAGAAAACATTTTTTAAGACATTCATTTTCTGCACAGCAATAAAGTACCAATGGGATCACAGGAAAAATGCAGCTTGGCCACTCTTAATTCCCACATTCTAGGAAGTTATTGTCTGTCCAAAGAACAAGTAATTCGTTCCTCTTCAAATTTCATAATTACAGAAAGATTAGGCTAATTACATAATAAGTAAATAGGTTTGTTTTCTTGTAGCAATTTGGGAAAAAATAGTTATTTCCACTTAAAAAAACTATTAAGTTATTTCTGAAGAACCAAAGTATTAAGTATTAAATAAAAACTCACCATATTTGGCACGTTGGTAACTGGAGTATTTTTGATGTCCGAAGGAAAGGGTGGCAAACTGTTTACCATTCCTGGTTTACTTGGTAATTGAGGGTTTACTCCAGCAGCTCCCATTTGTTGCCCTCCAGTTTGACTAAAGGGCTGCCCAAATGGACTTGTGTTGCCAGTCATTCCCATCTAGAACAAAAACAGAAAATATCAGTTATTAGGATCTGAATAAAATCAAAAGAAAAGGCCTTGAAAATTTTGTGGTCAAAATAGTTATTTTTCCATTTAAGCTCTACCTCAATTGTAAATAGCACTAATCAATCAACAATTATGTGGCAAGCATTATACAAGGAAATTGGGATAGAAATACAAAGAATGAAACAAACACTGCTGGCAATGAACTTATAATCTAATCGGGGACATAACTAGTAGTTATTCATACATGTGTGTATATATGATACACATATGCATGATAAATATATGGGCAATACACACACAAATATACCTAGTAGTTAAATACAAGGTAGTTTTTTAAGGAGAGTACTAATATTTGGAAGGATCAGAAAAGTTTCACGTAGAATAAGTTGCTTCACCTGTATCTTAAAGGAAGAAAGGAAGTCTATGAGGTAAAGTTTAACAAGGAAAACATCCCAGGTATGAGGAAAAGGCTGAGTAGGAGATGAGTGAGGAACAAAGAAAAAGCCTAGACTGAAAAGGAGGAGAGGAAAAACAATATCCTGGAAAAAAGCTGGAAGGTTGGGGCCAGATTATGTATGCATTAAAAGGTAAATAGAAAAGGCTATATTTTACTCTAGGGCAACAAGTCACTGGAATTAACTGAGCAAAGAAGTCAAAAGGTCAGATTTGTGACTAAGAAAAGTCACAAGAAAATGTAGACTTGGAAGAAAAGAAGGCCAACAGCAGAACCTTATGCAATCACAGGTTGTGCCTGAAACCTATCAAAGATCTAAACACACACAAAGGCTGCATCAATATATTGCTCTTAATTCCTAACATCTAACCCTCTGCCTATAACCAAACTTTGCCATAGAATACCCAGAAAGCATAATCCTTTATGTTCAAATGGTATAGGGAAGTGATGGTGAACTGTTTAGAGATGGAGTGCCGGGTGTCCTTTCACACAGGGAAAGGAATAAGTGCTCCCATTGGGCTGCCAGGAAGAGGGGGGGAGATGTGAAAAAATGTCACCAGACATGGTGGAGAAGGGGAGGGGAACAGCTCCACCCAGGTCCCTCTGCCTTTCTAGTAAAAGGGTGGGGCCAGCACATGTCCATAGTGCTCTGTATGCCACCTTTGGCACCCGTGCCATAGGTTCACCATCACTGGCATAGTCTCAACTAGATCTTAATATTCCATTATTTTGGAACTAATTTAAGAACAGTTTGTCATTTTCTTCATCCACAATCCTTTACAATTTCTTTCACAATAGTCTACATAAGGTGGGTATCCAAGTAAGTGAATAACTAAAATAGATCCTCTTCTCTGAGGTTTTGCTTTCTGTAATTTCATTTTTATCTGCTCCCTGATGCTAAAGTTTCCACTGGCAGGTGAGGGGTTTTAGTTACCTGTTGTCAACCCAAGGAACTCTGGATAAAGTATTGGGAGTGGGGTTGGGGTGGGGCATCTCTCTGTTTTCATTTTCACTTTCTAAAATAGTCTTTTGGTGGAGGTAGGAGACCAGAAAGCACTGTACAACTGTCTTTCCATATGCGTCTCTGTATGTCTATAGTTAACTAGTGTTTATCAGGGCCCTACTATTCTAGGAATTAAGGACATACAAAATTGAGGACAAGATCTTTCCTAAAATCTTACACTAAATCAAATCCAACAAACTACATAGTAAAGAGTAAGATATTTCCAGGTCTCCCAAATACCAATTTGTATCTAAGATTGTCCCCAAAATGGAAGAGAATTGAATACTGTTAGGATCAGCATTGGATGATAACCCAAAGTTAATATTTCCAGTTTTGTTCCAAATGGCCAAGAGTACACTACTATAGAAGAATTATAAAGTTCTGAGATAAATAAAAAACTTGTGATTACAGGAACAATTTCTGAAACAATGGTCACCATTTGTATATGTTGTAATCCTACCTCTTTCTACTCTAGAACAAAAGTCACTTTATACTATTCCATGGAAATGTGATGGGACAGGAAGAAGAGAAATAAAGTTTTCCAATAAAGTGGGTTGTACAACTAGGAAGAAAGATTGGTAACAGGAAACTAAAAAAAAAAAAAAATGAGAATGAGATATGACTAGCAGAAAAGACTAATGAAAAGAATTCAAGGAAACAAGGACTCAAAAAGGTATCAGCAGAACAGATGCTTATGGAACAAACCTTGAGCTTAGGAAACAAAAACTGTAGCTGCAATGGCTATACCAAAAATGCTTGTCGATTATCCATCTGTAAATAACAAATAAACCCACCCCTACTTCCAAATTCTTCACACTCTAAATAGTAAAATAAGTTTAATACTTTAAGCAGAAAACGGAGTTTTACTCTTTACTTTGATGATTCACTATAAAAAAGAGATAGGGAAAATACGATTACACTGTAGTTCCAAAGTCAAAATCCTATGATTCTATTAGGAAATTTGCTTGATTCATTAGACAATGATGGTGAAAAGAACAAGATTTTTTTGTCTGGTTCAAATCTGTGATTTCACTAATGTAGGGAATTCCCTCTATAAAAGCAAACCTACAAATGCACTGAGATAATCTTGGAAAATTGCCTGGCTCACTGAGAGTTTAAGTGACTTGTTCAGAGTCATACAACCATTCGTTAAGCATCAGAAGCAAAAATTGAACCCAGAAATAACACTAGTAACTGTTGGAAACGGAGCCAAGACAGAAATGTAGCAGAAAGAATGTACCACACCAAATCTGTATCAGGAAATCCAAGAAAATGTCAGTGACTTTCCTAGCCTAGATAAGAAAGGCAGAAGTCCGTGAATAATGAGGACAGAATTTAGCCAGGAGCACACAGGGAGCTTTCCAGTTCTCTGAGACTAGAAGAGGATCCAAGCTAAGTTCAGCAGCAAGAAAAGGTCCTAAACACAAACTAGGACACCTCAAACTCACACAGAGTGCAAAATAGGTACCAAATGACAGCTCTGTTGCTCAGGGTTTGGTAGTAATTGGTAGCCATTGAATGTATACTGATTGGGGAACAAGTTCAGAAGCATATAATAGCTGAGTATCTCTCGCCCCAGAAATGAAGCACAATCTCAGTTTCAACCTCTAGACCAGTGGTTCCCAAACTTTTTTGGCCTACCACCGCCTTTTCAGAAAAAAATATTACTTAGCCCTCTGGAAATTAATTTTTTTATTTTAATAGCAATTAATAGTTAAGATAAATGCACCTTTGGCCATCACCGCCCCCTTGGATCGCTGCAGCACCCACCAGGGGTTGGTAGCACCCACTTTGGGAATCACTGCTCTAGACCAAGCAAAAACCTGCAGAGTAATGAAGACAGGAATCATAGACCAAAGAGGAGGTTATACTTTTATACTTTCGATCTGCAGTTTTCCAATTGGGTGACTGAGAAAGGGTCCAGTAGCAGTTAGCTAGAACTTCAAACGAGAGACAAATCCATAGGAGTACTGCTCAAATTCAAACCCACGTCAGAAACTTGAAGAGCAAAGACCATGAAGAGTAGTGATTAGATTTTGCCCTGGATCAGACTGCTTTGAGAGCACTGAAAGCTTGTAGGTTCCTGATGGAAGATCCTGGAATAACATAATACTCAACACATCTAAGAAAGCAGCCACAAGATAAGCCTAGACATTTGCACTACAAGGAAGTGAAGCCTAGCCCTAACAAAGAATTCAAAGTTAAGAAGGAAAGTGGAAATAAGAGCAAATGAGAAAAAAAAAAATCCATCAAAAGCTAATATGAAAATAGAGGGGGTGAAGACACAAACTCAGAAGAAAAGAATGATTCTAAAACATCTAAAAGCAATGCCTCAAGGAAAAACACAGCTTAAGCATAAATTCAACTGGAATTCCTGGAAAAGATGCAGAATTTATTTCAAAAAACAGTATAAAATATTATCATGAATTAAATGAAAATGCTAAAAAAAAAAGTTGGAAAAGAAATGAGTTACAGAAGAAAGAAATTCATCCATACCTCTTAGAACTAAAGTGCAAAGTGGAAATAGAACACAAACTGTCACTTCCTGATAAAACTTCAAAATGAAAACGCCCCAGAACTTCAAGGTCAAAGAATGAATATTTTAAGGATCCAGAAACACATATGACTTAGCAGCCACCACTATAAAGGGCACTGAGAGGTTGGAATATGATATTCCAGAAGGTAAAGGATAAGCTTATAACCAAGAACAACTTACACAGCATACTGAGTATAATAATCCTACAGAGGGGAAAACTTAAGACATTTAAAATAAAGCACTTATATTAATTCCTGATGAAACATCATAACTACTGGTCAAAGGAGGGAAGAACACACACACACACATACACATACACGCACTCCACCCCCAGAAATACATTCTAATTATTTTGAAACTTTATTGTGAAAAGGGCTCCAAAAACTTCAAATTGCCAAAAGGGGTCCATGACACAAAATGAATCGATGGATTCACAAAAATAAATGTAAATTAAAATGTGTCAACATGTCTTCTCTATTTTGAAATTAATTTCAATTTTAGGTTTGTTTTTTATTTTCCTATTAAGAATAAAAAACTGGGGGGCAGCTGGGTAGCTCAGTGGATTGAGAGCCAGACCTAGAGATGGGAGGTCCTAGGTTCAAATCTAGCCTCAGATACTTCCTAGCTGTGTGACCCTGGGCAAAACACTTAAGCCCCATTGTCTAACTCTTAGCATCTCTTCCCCCTTGGAACCAATACACATTATTGATTCTAAGATGGAAGGTAAGGGGTTTAAAAAAAAAAAGAAGAAGAAGAACCAAAAACTGTTCTGGGTCAATTCATGTTCAGGCATTTTCGTATGTACTCCTATAGCTTTAATATAGCCTATATTACAGTAATTTTTAAAAAATGAATATATTTTAGCTTTTTTTTTTGCTCTTGACACTTGGCTGATACCTGATTATTTACAACTTTTTATGAAGCCTGTAGGTCAAATAATAGTATGCAAAACAGAGAGTAGTTTAGTAAAAAAATTATGTATATTACAAAGAACATTTCCTACACTCTAAATTGGGTTCTTCTATCTTCAAGTAAGTTTACCTCAGATAGGAGTGATATAATTTTTTTAGAGATTTCTTTGTTATATTAGTTATATTTAAATTGTTAAAGTGCTATTTTCATGGTCCAAAGAATTTGGGGCTGAAACACAAAACTTTTTTTTGATCCAAAGAACTACAAATTTTCGAATTATAACTCGATGAGAAAGTCAAAGTCAAAGTCTTATCTGCCTTTTGATCCAGCCATAGCACTGCTTGGATTATACCCCAAAAAGATGATAAGGAAAAAAGACTTGTTCAAAAATATTTATAGCTGCACTCTTTGTGGTGGCAAAAAATTGGAAAATGAGAGAATGTCCTTTGATTGGGGAATGGCTGAACAAATTGTGGTATGTGTTGGTGATGGAATACTATTATGCTCAAAGGAATAAAGAACTGGAGGAATTCCATGTGAACTGGAATGACCTCCAGGAATTGATGCAGGGTGAAAGCAGCAGATCCAGGAGAACATTGTATATAGAGACTGTGGTACAATCTAACATAAGGGACTTCTCTACTAGCAGCAATACAGGAATTCAGAGCAAGGCTGAGGGACTTATGAGAAAGAAAACTAGACACATTCAGAGGAAGAACTGTGGGAGTAGAAACAGAGGAAAAACAACTTCTTGAACACATGGGCCAATGAAGCTATTATTGGGGATGGAGACATTAAACGATAATTCTAGTTCAACTATCAATAATATGGAATTAGGTTTTGATCAATGATACATGTAAAACCCAGTGGGATTGTGCATCGGCTAAGGGGAATTGGGGAAGAGGGAAAGAACATGAAACATGTAACTATGGGAAAATATTCAAAATAAAAATTTTTTAAAAATTCAAAGCCCTTAAAATGAAAGAAGGGGAGAGTAATGAATGCTGGAGGGGATGTGGCAAAATTGGGACATTGATGCATTGCTGGTGGAGTTGTGAACTGATCCAGCCATTCTGGCTGGCAATTTGGAATCACGCTCAAGGGGCTATAAAAGAATGCTTGCCCTTTGATCCAGCCATACCATTGTTGGGTTTGTACCCCAAAGAGATCATAGATAAACAGACTTGTACGAAAATATTCATAGCTGCGCTTTTTGTGGTGGCAACAAATTGGAAAAGGAGGGAATGTCCTTCAATTGGGGAATGGCTGAACAAACTGTGGTATATGCGGGTGATGGAATACTATTGTGCTAAAAGGAATAATAAACTGGAGAAGTTCCAGGCGAACTGGAGAGACCTCCGGGAACTGATGCAGAGCGAAAGGAGCAGAGCCAGAAGAACTCTATACACAGAGACTGACATTCTGTGGTAAAATCGAATGTAATGGACCTCTGAACCAGCAGCAATGCAATGACCCAGGACAATTCTGAGGGATTTATGGTAAAGACGCTACCCACATTCAGAGGAAGGACTGCAGGAGAGGAAACATATAAGAAAAACAACTGCCTGAACGCATGGGTCGGGGTGGACATGACTGAGGGTGTAGACTCGAAACTACCACACCAATGCAACTACCAACAATTTGGAAATTGGTCTTGTTCAAGGACACATGACAAAACTAGTGGAAACGCGCATCGGCCAAGGGTGGGGGGGGGTTGAAGGGGAAAGGTGGAGCATGAATCATGTAACCATGTTAAAAATGAATATTAATAAATGCTAAAAAAAAAAATTCAAAGCCTTTAAAATCTTAAAAAATATTAGCATGGATTTTTGATGTTCTTATTCATAAGTATGTATACAACACATTTGTAAAAGAAAAACAACGGAAGTTTTCACAATAAATAATGGATATGTCCATTTTTTACCTAAAATTAGAAAAGTTAACTATATGAATAAAAGGAAAATACTGATATTAACAAAAGGATAAAAATTATCCCTATTATTGTCATGACATTAAAAAATCAAGTAGAGACAACTTAAATGTGTCCACAAATCAGTATTTATATCTACAAATCAGTATTTCTATATATTACTAACAAAAACTAGGAAGAAGCACAGGAAGAGAAAATCTGTTCCAAATAACTATAAAACATATATAGGTAACACTAAGAACATATATAAATATATAGAACTACAAGTCTTTTTAGAGAAAAAATATAATGAATGACTGTCCGTGGTTGGGACACATCAACAAAATTAAAATGATGCTGCATAAATGGTCTGATTTTGTGTCATGCCACATTACTACCCAAGAGAAAATTCTTTAAAGAACCAGACAAAATAATACAATTCTTTTGAAAGATCTCAAGGGAAATTAGAAACATGGAAATGCAAGAAGTCCAGCATCAACAGGCATCAAACTACACTAAAAGTAATCAATAAAATTATTTGGCTCTGCTTTAAAGAATTAGAGTCCTAACACAAACTAAACAAGACAAGAGCAAATGACCGACAAAGAAAGTGAAGTACACTAACTGCATTAGCAAAAACGGCTGGCTAATTAGAAAGAAGCTTACCAGAAAGTAATGGAGACATATATTACTATCTACTCTCTTTAGCTATCATCATCTCACACTAGCTAACTCAATAAGGAACTTAAAATCACATAATTTAAAAATTATAGTACAATAGATAGATACTTTTAACAATTGTTAAAAATCAAGAGACTCATTTCAATTATATGAGGGAAAAAAACCCATGCAACCAGAAAGAAAAATACTGAATAGGAAAAGATTTTTCAAGAAATCTCTCTAATAAAAAGCTTGGTATCTGAAATCTATATGGAATTAGTACATATGTGGGAGAGCAGCAATCTTCAACAAATAAGCAGCTGAATGATATGAAATTTTCAAAAGATCAAAAACTAGCCATCACTATGTGAAACTTATGTTCCAAATCACTAATAAAAGAAAAAAAAGAGAGAATTAAAACAACTAAGAAATTTCCCTTCAAAATTCTCCAAAGGGCAAAAAAGAAAAAAATTATTTATATAAGTTGCTGGAAGACAAGCACACTAATATACTGTTGACAGAGGTGTGAATTAGCCCAATATTTTTTCAAGACACTAAATTTTATTTTATTTTGTCCCCTAATCAAACAAAAACTGTTTCCAACATTTTCCAAAGAATATTGTGTCTTGAATTCTTTTCCTCCCCACCCTTACCTCCCTTGAGATGTTAAGCAATTTCATATAGATTTTATTTATGTGTAACCATGTTAAACTTTTCCAACATTAATTCTTTTCTGGAAGGAAACTCAAATGGGAAAAAAAATTAAGAAACAGAAAATAGTTTTCTTTGGTCTGCATTCAGACTCAGTTCTTTTTCTCTGGAAGTAAATGGCATTCTTTATCATGAGTACTTTGAGATAGTTTTGGATCACTGTATTACTGAGAATAGCTGTTATTCACAGTTATTCATTGTAAAGTATTCCTGACATTGTGTACAACTATCTCCTGGTTCTGCTTATTTCACTCTGCCTCAGTTCATTAAGTTTTTCTGACCTCCTTCAATTAGTCATTTATTACAGCACAATAGTATTCCATTACAATCAGATACTATAACTTATTGAGTCATTCTCCAGTTAATGGGTATCCCTTCACTTTCCAAATCTTTGCCCCCCTAAAAAGAGCTACTTTAAATATTTTTGTAGTTAAAGGTCCTTACCCTTTTATTTTTTTATCGCTTGGATTCAAACCTATTAATGGTATTACTGGGTCAAAGGGTATGTCCTGCATTACAGTCTTTTGGGCATAGGTCCAAATTGTTCTCCTGAATGATCGAATCACTTCACAACACCCCCAAACAAAGATGCATTTATTTCCCAGCTTTCTTATATCCCCTCCAAGTTTTGTCATTTTCCATTTCTGTCAATACTCAATCTGATAGGCATGGGGTGGTACCTCAAAGTAGTTTTAATTTACATTTTTCTAATTAATAGTGATTTAGAGAATTTTTTGCATCATTATAGTTTTATTACTTTCAGCTGCCTCTTCAAATGCTTTACCATTTGTCAATTGGGGAATGACTTATATTCTTATATATTCAACTCATTTCTTTATGCATTTGAGAAATGAGGTCCTTATTAAATACTTGTAAAATTTTTTTGCACCATTATAATTATTGTGTAATTACTTTCCATCCTATTTTAGTTTCTGTTCTCTACTTCCCCTAATTGCCCTCTTTTCTATCAGCTCCAGCCCTCTTCTCCCATTTTTCTGTGGGGTAAAAAAAAAAGTGCTTTCTATATCCAAGTGATTGTGTATGGTCTTACCTCATTGATCCAATTCTGATGAGAGCAAGTTTTACATAATCTCCTCCTTATCTCTCACATCCTCCCCTCCACTATAAAACACTTTCATGCCTCTTTTATGTGTAGCAACTTATTCCATTCTATTTTTCCCTTTCCCCTCTTAATAAAACATTCCTCTTTCAAGTCATTTCATTTTATTTTTTATAACATTCCATCATATTCAACTCACACCCTTGTCTTCTGTCTATATGTACTCCTTCTGTCTATATGTAATAATGACAAAATTCTTTGGAGTTGCAAGAATCAGTTCTCCATGTAGAGATGTACACAGTTTAACTTTATTGAATGTCTTCTGAGCTCACTTTCATGGTACTCTTTTATTATTCTCTTGAGTCTTGTATTTGAGTCAAATTTTCCATTCATCTCTGGTCTTTTCATCAGGAATGTTTGAAAGTAGGCTATTTCATTAAATACTCATTTTCCCTCTGAAGGATTATGGTCAGTTTTGCTGAGTAAGTGATCCTTGGTTGAAGTTCTAGTTCCTGTGTCCTGTGAAATATCATATTCCAAGGCCCTCCAACTCTTTGATGTAGAAGCTGCTAGTTTTGTGTTATCATGAGTATGGCTCCATGACATTTGGAATTGTTCCTTTTTGTTTGCTTGAGATATTTTCTCCATGACCTAGGAGCTCTGGAATTTGGCTATAATATTCCCGGAAGTTATCCTTTTGGGATCTTTTTCATAAGGCGATCAGTGTATTCTTTCAATTTCTATTTTGTCCTCTGGTTCTAGAATACCAGGGCAGTTTTCATTGATATTTTCTTGAAAGATGATGTCTAAGCTCTTTTTTTTATCATGGTTTTCAGATAGTCCAATAATACTTAGATTATCTCTCAGATTTACTTTCTATGTCAGTTGTCTTTCCCATGAGATATTATACAGTTTCATCCTTTATTCCCATTCTTTTGACTTTCATTATTTATTGATGGATTATAGTCATTAGCTTCCACCTGCCCAATTTTAATTTTAAAGCATGATTTTCGTACTTCCTTTTCAAATGGCCAATTCTATGTAAAGAGTTCTTTTCCTTGGAGAATTTTTCTACCCCTTTTTCCAAAGGGCCTTTCATTAAGTTTTCCTCTTCCATGCATTTTTGTATATATTTTGCCATTTGGGCAATTCTGCTTTTTAAGGAGTTCTCTTCTTTGGATTTTGGTGCCTTTTTTTACTAATTGGCCTGTTCTGTTTATCAAGGTATTAATTTCTTCAGTATTTTTTGTGCTTCTTTTACCCAAGCTGTTGATTCTTTTCCCATGATTTTCATGTATCATTCTCGTTTCTTTTCTCAAGTTTTCTTCTATAATTTTAAAAATCCTTTTTGAGCTCCTCCATTAATTCTTTTTGGGCTTGAGAGAAAGTCTTTTTTTTCTTAGAGGCTTTGGGATCCAGCAGTATTGACTCTGTTGTCTTCTTATGAATTTAAGCCTACTCTGTCACCAAAATAGCTTTCTATTTTCTTTTTTTGTTGTTGTTGTTCTTTACTCATTTTCCTGCGTTTTCCTTTTAGTTTAAAAAACTGTTAAAGTTGGGCTCCATAACTGTGAAGGGAGCAGTATCCTAAGCTTCAAGTTCTTTATTTGGCTACCTTCAGAGCAGACACTGGAATCTATCTACTTTCAGTTCTTCTGAGATGATATGGTATAATGAGAATACTCTCCCAGCCTGTGCTCTGGTCTGTAAGTAACCACAAGCACTCTTTTACCCCTTTGAACTGTGACCAGGGTCCCCTGCAACTCTGTGGCTGCAAATACTGGCGTATGCTGGTACTCCTCCTCATTCCGCAACTGTGCTAGAGGACTGTGACCTGGTTTTCCATATGGGTAATGTGACAAGTCAAACTCAGAGCCAGAAAAAGGACCCCTGAAAACTACTCCTGGGGACAAGTTCCCTCACCATCTGTGGCCAAGAGGTCTGGAAGCCTTTACTGCTGTTTCAGTTATGCCCAAGACCTTTTGTCTAGGTGGGGTCTGCCCTACTGTGTTGAGCTTCACTTCTCCTCTCATGCACTAAAGTCCTCATATCAGTCTTCTAAGGTTTTTGGGCTGAAAAATTATTTCATCTTTGCCTTTTTGTGGGTAATGCTGGTCTAGAATTCATTTTGAAGCATTATATTGTTATAGGGTAATTTGGTAGAAATCAGATGGGTCATTGTACCTTCTCTGCCATCTTTGATTCACCCAACCATTCTTGAAAGCAATTAGCCTTAATGTCCCTTTCAGTTATAAGTCCATTTGATCCTATAATCCACAACTCAACTATTGGTTAATTAACTGATAAAGACAAAAAATTGGGGGAAAGTAGCTAGTAAAAGTGCTATAACCTCCATTTTGTAAATGCAAAAATTCAGAATGGCTTATGTGACTAATCTATAGCTGGACAGCTAGGCAAGTGTCTTAGGTGCAGTTTCAACTAAGGTTTTCCAGACTAACTCCAACAATTGATCCACTATGCTACATTGCTCCCTCTACTCTTATGAATATATAATGATTTAGTGAGTTAAAAATATATATAAGTTGAAGTCACTAAATATGATTATGCTATATTACTAGATCCCAAATTTTCATTAAGAAGGAGATAATTCCACTGAACTACATACCTTGGTTTCAATGAAATATTGTGTTCAGTTCTGAGAACTCCATTTTAGGAGATGGATTACAGAAGAGGTGATGTGGCACCATGTTATGTGAGGATCAGGCAACAAGCTTAGAAATAAATAAGCCTTAAGAAGAGTGAGTTCATCATTAGTAGAGGTCTTGACACAGAAGTTGATTTATTTTTTAAGTTTTATAACTTGTGTTCTCTTCTACTACTGAAATGTGATATCCCTATGAACAGTTGATACTTCACTTTACAATAAAAATTTCATCAAAGGTCATTTGGCTTTACAAATGACTCAATAATCTATCAATAAGCACTTACTTAGTGCTTATTATGTGCCAGGTGCTTAGAATACAAAGACAGAAATGAAAACAAGTCTTGCTTTCAATAAGCACACATTTTATTAAGAACTCAAATATATGTATATTTTGGATTCCATTTTGTTCTAGAATGGCTATATGAAATACAGAGAAGGAAATAAGTATGAATGATTTTTAATAAATTAATCCAAAATATATGGCAATTATTGTATATAATGCATACTCTTTGACCTAAAAATCTTTCATAGGAGTATACCTAATGATATTTTTAGCAGGCGAAAAAACAAAGATTCAAAGCAATTTTTTAAGTTAATTTTCTTTCAATTATCAGGCATTAATTTTTCCCTCTACCTTCTCCCTCCCATTGAAGGGAAAAAAATAAACCCAAAGCCTTGTAACAAGTAAATAGTCAAGCAGAATCCCAAATTGTCTATGTCTAAAAATGTGTAATTTTATTAGTCCATCATTTATCTGTTGATCATTTGATCCTCAAAATAATCCAGGAAACTAAGTGCTATTATCACACCCATTCTATAATTGAGGAAACTGAAGCAGACAGAGGTTAAGTGACTTGTCAGAGGTCACACACCTACAAAGTATTTTGAGGTCACATTTGAAACTCAGGTCTTTCTGTCTCCAAGCCCAGTACTCTCCACTCTGACACCAAATGAAACACATTAACTTTTATTATCTACTTTTCTTGAAAATGTTTTTTTTTTTACTTTTAGGGGCAGCTGGGTAGCTCAGTGGATTGAGAGTCATGCCTAGAGACAGGAGGTCCTACATTCAAATCCGGCCTCAGACACTTCCCAGCTGTGTGACCCTGGGCAAGTCACTTGACCCCCCTTGCCCACCCTTACCACTCTTCCACTTAAGAGCCAATACACAGAAGTTAAGGGTTTAAAAAGAAAGAAAGAAAATGTTTTACTTTTGCAAATAGTGAGTGCCTTTATGTGGCAAAATGGCTTTTATTTCATTTTTAAGTATACAGAAAAGGTCAACTTCAACACTGCTTTAGAAAACACACATCTGCACACAATTCTATAGGAACACAGTGAAAGAACAATTATATTACTTCAAAATGCCATGAAAGGTTATCAGAAAGAAAAAGAAATCTCGTGGAAAGCTTAGTAAGAAGATTCTAATCAGACAGATCATCACAAGAACATTTATTAAGGGAGAAAGGGGGAAAGATAAATAACAAATAGATGGAAAATGGAATACATTCATCAGCCTCTTAAAAAACAATTTATTCTTATCCCTGATGACAGTAGAACTAACTAGTATGAACTATAGCAGGATCTTAGTATCTAATAAATCCCATTCGCTTGGCATGTATTTAAAACCTTTCCAGCATGGAAACTACTAGAGCTTATATATTCTGTGGGCAGTCTTTAAGAAGTTAAGTTTTGGGCATAGAAATGGGATATTTGTGAATGTCGAACTTTAAACTCAAAATTTTATTGTAAAAAAATTGAAAACATTAAGAAAAAAGGTAATAAAATAATTTGAAATATTTAATAAACTATACATGACTAAAGAAATAAATATTTCTTTTGACAAAGCTATACTTATCCAAAAAATGTTTTTCCTAAGATAGGATTTTTAATCCCATTTCTTAACTTTTAAGTCTATTTATAAACACAAATGAAATAGTTACAGTATGAAAAAAATTCAGAGGAAAAAGGCCAGAAGCATAAACTTGTCTAATTTAATACCAAAGATTTATTTAGGGGAATTAACTTCTTTTAAATTAGCATTAAGAATGAGTTAACCAATGGCAATGGCTATATCATCTTCATTAAAAACCAAAAGTAGTGGGCTACTGATGGTGGTGGTGGTGTTTTTTTGGCACTCTACCCACAGCTGGATGAAGGCCAAGTAAAAGTTTCCATTAAAAAACATATCTACATTCAGTTGTCCTTTATCACAGTCTCCTGGAATCCTTCCAGTTGCTCATCTTAGTCAAATAAAAAACAGAAATATCAACTTATTACGAAGTCACAGATACTGCTGTGGCCATTAAGAAAACATATGTATTATATATTAAAACATATAAACACCTAGATATACTTTGGAGGTCCAATGCTACTTCTTTCTTCTACAGCTGCTACTAATACTAAGCTAACTTACAATAAATGGTATGTGGAGTCAGAGAAATTTGTTAACTCAGAATAACTGGAAATTTCCCTTAAAGAGAAAAAAATATTAAGAGGAAGGTAGGGAAATAAATATTGCCTGGATTCTGACTAAATGTATCAAATTAGTATCAAATTAGTTCATTGTTGGTGTGTGCATATTAGATAAATGAGTAACTCAGAATTCAAAAAAACACAAATAGAAAGAACTATGAGATCAAAAAGACTTGTAAAAAAAACTGGTTAGAAATTTAGAGGAAAGTAGGACTTGGACTGGCATCTGACGCTATAACAATAAATTGCAAATGATTAAGTTACTCCAAAATTTAAAAGTTATACCACTTAGAAATTTAGAGGGAAATGTTAAAAATAAAGATGAAGAATTTGAAACCAGGTTTAATATTAACTAAGAAAAGACAAAACAGCTTTGGTTATTGTCTTTAGACATAAGACTTAAAATTAAATGGCTTGCCTGGCATCACACAACCTTTGTGAAAGAGAGGGGAGGGAGAAGGAAAGAAGGGGAGAGGGAAAGGAGTAGTAGAAACAAAGAGGAGAAAGAAATAGCTACAGAAACCTTGAGCCCAGGTCTTGCTCACATCAAACAACTCTCCAACCACTACAGAACATTCTTACTTTCATTTTAATAAGGCAGCTAAGTGGCTTAGTGGATAGAGACAGAAGAAATGAATTGTGGGGAAATTGTTGTCTTAAACATCTATGATTAAAACCCAGGGAATGACTATCTATAGAAAATTGATACAAATCTGCAAAAGTAAGAGCCATTATCCAATTGACTGACCAAAGGATATGAAAAATACTTTTAAAAAGATATAATATCCTTTGACAAAGTACTCAAAATTAAAAATTAAAACAATGAGGTGTATGTCCCCTCATAACAATAAAAATTTGGGGGAAACAATTTGGAATTATTTAAGAGAAGTTATGAAAATATGAATTGTCAATCACATAGATCATGTACCAAGGTGACTTCAAAAGGCTTTTTTTCCCCACCTTTCTTTTTCTTAAAAAACCCTTACCTTCCACCGTAGTATTAATACTATGTATTGGTTCCAAGGCAGAAGAGTGGGAAGGGCTAGGTAACTGGGGTCAAGTGATTTGCCCAGGGTCACACAGCTAGGAAGTGTCTTGAAAAGACTTTCTGAATCAAAATATGCACAGTAACACACTATCTGCAATAATGAAAAATTAAAAAACAGTGATATAGAATGAAAATGAGAATGTAATTATGATGTAGTCTGATGATATCCCTCTACTATTAAATAAACAGAAGTGTCTCCCTTCTAACTCCAAGATAACAAAGTATAAAATCCTATATGGCTTTGACAAACTTACAATACCTGGCCCTTTCCTACCTTTCCAATCTTCTCTCATACCTGACTCCCTCTATACACCTTATGATACATCAATTACAGCCTCCATTCATTTCTCTCCTCAGGAGGTAAATAGCATTTTTTCATTCTAAGTCCTTCAGAATTGTTTTGGGCCATTATATTACTGAGAAAGCTAGTCACTCTTATCAAATGTGCCATTTTTCACTGGTTGTCCCATATGCCTAGAACTCATCTCTACCTCCCCCTCCAAGACTCAGCTAAAATCACACTTTCTAAAAGAATCTTTTCCCAGGCCTACTTGCTGTGAGTGCCTTCCCCCTGAGATTATCTCAATTTTACCTTATATTTATCTTGTTTGTATATAGTTATTTGCATGTTGTATACCCCCATTAGACTATGAATTCCATGAGGGCAGGGAATGGTTTTGCCTTTGTATTCTAAGTGTATTGTGGTAGGCAGATGCTTAAATGCTCACTTAGGCTAAATAAATTTGTGGTATATGGTGGTGATAAAATACTATTGTGCTATAAGAAACAATGAGCAGGATGATTTCAGAAAAAGTTGAAAAGACCTACATGAACTTACGCAGTGAGAAATGAGCAGAATCAGAACACTGCACACAGAATGAGCAATATTGTACAATGATCAACTGTGAAAGACTTGGCTTCTCTCAGCAATATGATGACTCAAGACAATTCTGAAGAGATTTTGTCAAAGAATTCTATCCACCCCCAGAGAAAGAACTATTGGAATCAGATAGAGATATTTTTCATTTTGTTTATTTGTGTTTTTATTTAGGAGTTTAGGATTAATGTGAGTATTCTCTTACAATAATGGCCAACATGTAAGTATGTTTTGCATGATAATGCATGCATAAAATGTCAAATAGCTTACCATCTCTGGGGAGGAGGAAAAGGAGAGAGGGAGATCATTTGGATCTTATAATTTTGTAAAATATATGTGGAAAATTGTTATTACATGTTAATTGGGAAAATAAAATCTTTGAAAAATAAATGCTTGTTGACTAGCTGACTGGAATATTACTGTAACTTAAGAGAATAAGGTATATGAAGAATTCAAAGGAACATGTGAAGATTTGTAGGAAGTAATTCTAATTCAGTCAACAAAGAACCAACAAAATAACATATACCATTACTAAAGTTATGTGAAGATAATGTTAAAGGACAACAAAACATAAATCAGAAACTATAGTCAATACTGGTACTCTAATTTTGCAATACCTACAACTGTACTCTTAATAAAAAGAAAATTATTCAAGTGTAAAATTGCATGTACTATCATAATCATTCTTGAATGTTATTTTGCTTTATCCTTTTGAGAGGCTACTCAACATGATGAATGTTATTGGGGGTATAATGGAAGATATGTATGATATGTCAAAACAATTTATCAACAACAATTCTTTAGACTTCAGGGAGATACTTTAATGGGGGAAAGGAGAGAGATAAAAATGTATGATATTATCAAAACAACTCTGAGGTATCACCTCACACCTAGCAGATTGGCTAAAATGAAAGAAGGGGAGAGTAATGAATGTTGGAGGGGATGTGGCAAAATTGGGACATTAATGCATTGCTGGTGGAGCTGTGAACTGATCAGCCATTCTGGCTGGCAATTTGGAATCATGCTCAAAGGGCTATAAAAGAATGCCTGCCCTTTGATCCAGCCATACCATTGCTGGGTTTGTACCCCAAAGAGATCATAATAAACAGACTTGTACGAAAATATTTATAGCTGCGCTTTTTGTGGTGGCAACAAACTGGAAAAGGAGGGGATGCCCTTCAATTGGGGAATGGCTGAACAAACTGTGGTATATGCGGGTGATGGAATACTATTGTGCTCAAAGGAATAATAAACTGGAGGAGTTCCAGGCGAACTGGAGAGACCTCTGGGAACTGATGCAGAGTGAAAGGAGCAGAGCCAGAAGAACATTGTACACAGAGACTGATATACTGTGGTAAAATCGAATGTAATGGACCTCTGTACCAGCAGCAATGCAATGACCCAGGACAATTCTGAGGGATCTATGGTAAAGAGCGCTGCCCACATTCAGAGGAAGGACTGCAGGAGAGGAAACATATAAGAAAAACAACTGCTTGAACGCATGGGTGGAGGTGGATGTGATTGGGGATGTAGACTGGAAACTACCACACCAATGCAACTACCAACAATTTGAAAATAGGTCTTGATCAAGGACACATAACAAAACTAGTGGAAATGTGCATCGGCCATGGGTGGGGGGAGTGCGGGGGTGAAGGGGAAAGTAGGAGCATGAATCATGTAACCATGTTAAAAATGAATATTAATAAATGTTTAAAAAATGTATGATATTCAATAGATTGTCTAGTGCCTAAACTAAATATCTTTTTCAGTTATAAGCTTCTGTGACCTTAAATCATTCCCTGTTACAACAGACTATTTTTTAAATGGTTATTCTCCTGGTAAAATTATATGGCTGCAAAAATTTATACCCCACAATCTCAGGAGAAAAAGAACTACAAAAAGCTCAGTGGCAACACAAAAACATATGAGGGGCACAAGCAAGTCACAATATTTTATCAACATGAAACAACAAAAGTACTGTCAGAGGCACCTACAACCAAAAAAGAGATAGAAAGGAATATCTCTTTCTGATTTTAAAGTTCATCATGTCTCTGGCCAGGAGGGGAGTGTCATGTTTCATTTTTGTTTTGGACTTTTGGTTTATCATTGCATTGATCAGTCAAAAACTCTTTCAAAGTTGTTTTTCTGTTTTCATTATATATGTTATCCTCTTATTTCTCCTCATTTCAATCTACGCAAGTTTATAAAGGACTTCTCAGTTTCCCCTCAAATCATCAATTTCATGATTTCTTTTGGTATAATATCCCATTACATTAACACAACCCAATTTATTTAGTGACTCCAAAAGTAGGACACTGAAAAAGAAAGTAACCAAGAAAGCTTGGTTTTCAATTTTCAGCTACCATTAAAGATAAACTCTAATGTTGCTACATATAGATCTTTTTCCACTCCATGGGGATATAAACCTACTAGTGGCAAAGTTCTGTAACTTTCTAGGCAAAGTTCCAAATTGTTTTTCAGAATGAATAAATCAATTCACAGCTTCACCAACAGGCCATTAGAGTGCCTGATAGTGCCCCTCCAACACTGTCTTCTTTAAACATCTTTGCCAGTCTCTCAAATGATGTCGAACTTTAATTTACATTTCTCTAATAATCATTCTTTAATTAGTGAACTATATTACATTATTTATACAAAACTTTTAAAATTTAATCAAAATCATACATTTTCTCTTGTGAATCCTATGTATTGTCTATTTATTAATGAATCCTTTCCCATCTATGAATCTGAAAGGCAATTTCTTTCCTATTTTTCTAATTTAGTTATGGTTCATACATCCATTTGAACTTTTTCTCGGTATACAGTTTGATACGGTCTAATCCTAATTTCTGCCAAATGGCTATTAAGTTTTCCCACCAGTTTTCATTAAATAGTGACTCATTCCCACAGTTACTAGCCTTTTGGTTATCAAACACTATGCTATTATTCTTTGTTTCCTTCTATATGCTGTATACGTAATTAGTAATTGGTGATTGACTCTCTTCTTTAACCAATACCAAATCATTTTAATAATCCCTGCTTTGTAGTGTATTTACAATTTTATACCATGGTTCTGAGGGACACAACATTTTCATCTTAAAAGAAGCAATATACTGATTTCTGGAATATTGTCTCTTACTAGAGACCAGCACAGGAAATGAAAAGGAGTTAAAGAATCTGCATTGGAAGGGGTTTCAGAAGTCCTCTAAGACAAAGTCTTAGGAATCACTAAGAAGTCAAACTCATAAATGAACAAGAAAAATTTTCTTCTCTAACACAATTAACAAGTGATCATATAGTCTTTATTTGAAAACTTCTGATGAAAACTACTTTCAAAGTCAACGCATTCAACTTGTGAATACTTCTAATTCTTACAAAGTTTTCTTTATACTAAATTGAAATCTAACTTAATAACTTGCTCCAATCTACAGTAGACTCATAAAAAATCAAGAGGTAAATGTGAAAAGGGTTCTGTCCATGTATGTACACAGGGGAAAAGAAACAGTAATGCAGGGACAAAAAACCATATCTGAAAAAACTTTAAAGGAAAAGTAGAGGTCAACTTCCAACCCTCACCCCCAAATTGTCCAGAGTTTTGTGGCAACTAGCTTAATTCAGACAATTTGGTCTCTTGAGGTTCAGAAGCCTGCTTATTCAGTTAATTTCACCCTCTTGAGGTCTCCAATGAGTTTCTTGAATAGGTGACAATATGTTTCAGGTGGCTGACAAGTTATAATCTACATTTTGACCAGATTTCTTAGGTGAATCCTAACTTCTTCTGCTAAATAGGATTACTGACTTTCCTTTAAACACTTTTCTGCCTTTACTCATATTTAACTGAAAATTCTCCCCTTTCCTGCCCTATTAAAATCCTAACCAAAAAGCTAAAGCACTTGTTTTTAACAAAACACAAGATAAAATGTCAGGTGTTACTTTTAAAGCCCTTGCCCTCATGAAGCATATAATTTAAGAAATTTAAGAAAGATATGACACATATACCAAAAGATTTACTATTTCACCCTTCCTTGTTTATGCTTAAGGCAAACTGGCATTCCTACTGCCAACCTTTCCCTGTTCCTACATGCCCTGGTTTTCTTTTTTTCTCCCTAACTTTATTGATTTAGAATATTTTTCCATGGTTACATGATTCATGTTCTCTACCTCCCCTGACTCCTCCCCCTCCTGGAGCTGACGAGCAATTCCACTGAGTTATATATGTATTATTACTCAAAACTCATTTCTATATTATTCATATTTATAATAAAGTAATCTTAAATCATATACCTGTATAATCAGGTGATAAATCATGTTTTTCTTCTGCATTTCTACTCCCACGGTTCTTTATTTGTAGATAGCATTTTTTCTCATAAGTCCCTGTGGATTGCCCTGGATTATTATATTGCTATTAGTAACAATCTATTACATTTGATCATTCCCCAATGTTTCAGTTACCATGAAGTGTTCTCCTGGTTCTGCTCATTTCACTCCACATCAGTTCACTGAGGTTCTCCCAGTTCAAACAGAAATCAAGCAGTTCATTATTCCTTATATAGTACAAGAGTATTCCATCATTATCATATACCACAACTTGTTCAGCCATTCCCCAATCAAGGGACAACCTCTCCGATTTCCAAATTTTTGCCATCACAAAAGCCACAGCTATAAATATTTTTGTTCAAACAGTTTTCATTATCACTTTGGGGTACAAACCCAATCATTGTATTGCTGGATCAAAGGGTATGCAATCTTTTAAAGCCCTTCAGTGCCCTGGTTTTCTTACCTTTGTATAGTTATTCATGTTTTTAACTATTTAGAATTTTCTCCCTTTTGTTTATTAAATTCCTAATCATTCTTTGAATTCAATTTATATGCTACTTATATGATCTTTATGCATATGTATTATTTCATATAATATTATCTATTGTGATGCCATAAATAGCAAGATTTGACTTCAATACATTAAGTGAGAATGAGAATTTTATGAAGAGTATGTGGGGGGAGGGGGGGGTGATAGGATCATTAAGAAGCAGAGCGATGGAGAAGTGAACAGAGCCCAGAAGAGACCCTCAGAAGATATGTTTAATGGCTATGGCTAGAATGAAAACTGAACAAAGGAATCTGAAAAGGAGTGGTCAGGACTATAATAAGAGGAAAAGCCAAAGTACCATATCAAGTAAAACTAGATAGAAAAACTCATCCAAGAGTAAATGGTAATTAGCAGTGTGAAAGGCTACAGCAAAGTCAAAAAGAACAGTTAAGAATCATTGGTAACTTTGGAGAGGGAAATTTAATGATGGGGTTGGAAACCAGACTGAAGGTTTGAAATCTAGTGAGAACAAATGAAATGAAACCATCTATTATAGTTTTCTCAATAAATTTAGCTATGAAAAGGAAATACAGATCAGTACTGATCAGTACTGATAGTAATGGCCAGATTAAGTGAGGACTTTTAAAGATTAGTGAAACAGTAGGTTTGTAGGCAGAAAGAAGGACAAGGTAAAGACAAGAAAGGAGTGGGATCAAAAGTGCAGGTATAGAAGATAGCTGTGGAAAGAAGGGCTACCTCCTAAAGTGAACCATGAATGAAAGATGAGATAGTGGGGAAAGATGTCATGAATCTGGGAGAATAGGGAGGAAGAACAGGTTATCAATGAAAAGGCCTCAGTTTTTTCAGTGAGGTATGAGGGGAGGTCCTCAGCTGAGAAGGTAGAGTTAAGGAAGAGGGATGAAAAGGTTTGGAATGCTATAGTAATGACTGGGGCAATCATTTTATTAGAGAGATTTAAAAGGATTGCAAAGCTGCAGTGGACACCAAGTAAAGATTATGTAGAAATAAATCTGTGATTGGCCCAATCAGTAGCATGGATTTTGTAATTTTCTCAAATTCTGTTATAGTAGTATATGAAAGATAGTAATTCAAAGTTGGGGTATGGTAAATTGACAGGGAAAGAATGCAACGGATGAATGTAAAGGATATTGCAGAGCCAAACTGATTCACAAATGATAGGGCAAGATGATAGCCAGTACAAGGGTGATTCAAGGGGTTGATTAGAAGTCACAGAAGTTCATGAAGAAAAGGGTAAGGAGTAGCAAGATATATAGAAAGATTAAGGGAAAAAATTATGGGGACAGCTAGGATGGAGAGCCAGACCTAGAATTAGGGAGGACATGAGTTCAAATTTGACCCAGCAAAGAACTAGAAATTGAGGTGATATCCATCAATTGTGGAATGGCTAAACAAATTGTGGCAAATAATAGGAACAGAATACTATTGTGCTATAAAAAATAATGAACAGAGAGGACAGCTGGGTAGCTCAATGGAGACAGGAGGTCCTAGGTTCAAATCTGGCCTCAGACACTTCCCAGCTGTGTGACTCTAGGCAAGTCACTTGACCCCCATTGCCTACCATTACCACTCTTCTGCTTTGGAGCCAATACAAGATTGAGAATAAGGGTTATAAATAAAAAAAGAAAAAATAAATAATGAACAGGACGATTTCAGAACAATCTGGAAAGACATGCACGGACTAAGGAAGAGTGAAATAAGCAGAACCAGGAGAACCTTGTACACAGTAAAAGCAATACTTTGCAATAATCAACTAAGAAAGGATTAGCTACTCTCAGAAATACAATTATGGATTTATAACAAAGAATGCTACCCACCTGGAGGAAAAGAACTGTTGGAATTGGAATGCAGATCAAAAGAATTCTATTCCCCCCCACACTTGGGTTTATTTGTGTTTTTATCTGGGAGTTTCAGATTAAAATGAATATTCTCTTACAACAATGGCCAATATGCAACTATGTTTTGCATGATAATGCATGTATAACCCATATAAAATTGCTTACCACCTCCAGGAGGGAGGCAAGGAAAGGAGGAAGGGAAACAATCTGGATGGAAATTTTGGAAAATATATGTGGAAAACATTACATGTTAAATAGGAAATAAAAACAATTTTTTTTAAGCATCTGGCAAATCTGGCCTCTGACACTGCCTAACTGTGTACCCTTTGACAAACCATATAACCCCAAATATCTAGATCAGTGATGGTGAACCATACTATGGCATGGGTGCCAAAGATGGCACACAGAGCACTCTCTGTGGGAATGTCTGCAGTCTCCCACCAGAATTCATTACTAGAAAGCCAGATGTACTCAAAGCGAAGCTGTTCCTCCCCTCCCCCTCTCCAAGTACCTGAGGACATTGGTCACTTCATCTGCCCCTCAGCCCAGCAGCACAATGGGAACACTCTCCCCCCCCTCCTCCCCCTGTTCGGGGGTAAGGTGCAAGGAGGAAGAGACATGGGGAGATCATATATTGCATGAAGTGACATAGATGGCAGCCTATTGAGTCTGCGGCAAAAGTGATTCCCCTGGTGGAGTTGGAGAGGACCTAGGTTTGAGGGGAGAATAGCTCACAATATGGCATAGCTGGAGAGGAGTGGCATGCTTATGCTACCCTCCTCCCTCTCTCCACATGTGCCTCTCATCACCCGCCCCTCTGCCTAGGAGTCCAATGGGACTACTTCCTCCCTCTCCTGGCTGGGGGGAAAGGGGGAAGCACACACACGCACAAGATAGCTGAGGGGTGGGGGCAAGGGGGCAGCATGGCACTCAATCTTTGGGGAGCCAGGCATAGCCCTTGGTATGGGGGATGGGAGGCAGGGCCTGGCACTACATCTTTAAAAGGCTCACTATCACTGGTCTAGACTGTGCTCTTCTGTCTTAGAATTCATACTAAGACATAGTTTCTTAAAAATATAATTCAATAAAAATAAAAGATTATGATCAGAAAAAGGAATTTTGAAGTTCATGAAGATGGAATAGAATACTTGTGGGTGATGGCAAGATCGAGGTTACAATAATAAAAGGCAGCATTTACATATATGCTTACTATCCCCATGTGGTCATATCATTCTCCAGGGTTATCTTGCCTATACCTAGTTTTAGTCTGACATGTTTAACTTACGAAGCTAATTCCTACATTCCAATAAATCCCTAACATAGAATGTTCCAAGGAAGACTAAACAAGATCCAGTTGTACAGGTGAAAAGCACAAACAGAAAATGAAAAAGAATTTTAGGAAGTAACAGAAAAATTTTAAATATTACAATCAATGCCTTCAAAAGTAGTACCTACTCCCAAATTAATTTTGCCAATTAAAAAATGTTCTATTTAAGCTTTTTAAGAAACACATAATTAAGTTAAAGTTCAACTAGATTATTGATAGAATAAGAATGTAAAAACTCTCTATTAAAGGTTATTTTATACACCAAAATATTTATATCAGTATGTTCCTTTTGGCAGTAAAGAACTAGAAACAAAAGAAGAGGTCAACATAATGGAGAATAGCTAAACAAATGGTTGCATATCATTGATACTGGTCAGTAAGAAATTGTGCCTAGAAGGAAACAGAAATTCTTTTATGGACTGATACAAAGTTAAGGCAACAGAATCAGGAAAATAATGTAAAATATTACTTCAATGATATAAATGGGAAAGAGGAAAAACAAAGCAGAATGCTATATAATCATGATAAACAACATTGGTGATGGAGAAAAGAGGAAAAAATTTATTGCCCAACTGCTCCATGCCTTGGAGAGATTAGAAACTATAGTTGTGGAAGACTATATATATACTGTCATACTCAGCTGATATCTTGGTTAGTTTTGCTCAACTCATTTTCTTCCCTTTTTTATCCTTTGATTTCAAGAATTATTCCCTGGAGAGAAGGGGACTTGATCTATATTAAAAAATGATGATATAGGGGCAGCTGGGTAGCTCAGTGGAGTGAGAGTCAGGCCTAGAGACAGGAGGTCCTAGGTTCAAACCCGGCCTCAGCCACTTCCCAGCTGTGTGACCCTGGGCAAGTCACTTGACCCCCATTGCCCACCCTTACCAATCTTCCACCTATGAGACAATACACCGAAGTACAAGGGTTAAAAAAAAAATGATGATATAAAAACAAACACAAACTGGGCATATATATATATATAGTGATGAACAAAAGTAGCATTCTGCATCACAGTTATGAAAAACAAGCCTACAAGCCAGATTTTAAAAATAAAAACAAAATTTAATTATTCATTTATTGCATAAAGTTTTTAAGGTTCATTAATCAAGTAAGTCACTTTGGGGAATAAATGAGTCATTACATGCTCTCGAGGATTTTGGAATCTGGTCAGGTACACATTGTAATTACTGGAAAATATTGGAAAATTATTGGAATTTTTTAATAAATATATTAATGAATCTGGCTGAGCTAGTCATTTCAGAAGTATTCAACAAAGTTACAAAATGATAACCTTTTCAAACACTTGATGGATATGTGACTTCATTAATGTGGGTACTTCAAAGCTAAAATCCATTCATAAGATTCATTATCTCACATGACTTTTTTCCCCAAGGCCTCTCAAAAATCTTTCACAGGTAGTGCAATCAAACATGCCAGAGGCTATCCATTATATCACAAAATTGTGGGTTACAACAAAGCATATCAGTTATCCACTAAGTGGATACTACTCTTCACTCTTGCTACTAAACCAGCTCCTTCTTCATCCATTTATCTTTTATACCTCTTTCCTCCAGCAAATTTTTTTTTAAATTTTAAACCTTACCTTTCATCTTGGATTCAATACTGTGTATTGGCTCCAAAGCAGAAGAGTGGTAAGGGTAGGCAATGGGGGTGGGGGGGGGGCAGGGGAGTGTCAAGTGACTTGCCCAGAGTCACACAGTCTGAGGCCAGATTTGAACCTAGGACCTCTCATCTCTAGGCCTGGCTCTCAATCCCCTGAGCTACCCAGCTGCCCCCTCCTCTAGCAATTTTTCACTAATAATACACTGCTGGGTCCACATGACCACTATCAGTCTCTCCATTGTCATTTAGATGAGTTGCAATTTTAATTCTTCAGAGAATGTGATGTTCCATACTTCATAACCACATGGTATCACAAGAATAATAAGGCTGTTTGTTTTAAGCAGAAGTTTAACATCATAAAAGCACTGTAACCCACTCATTTACTCATTTCTGGCCCTGGTTCATTGTTCATCTACAATCTCTGTTTCAGGATCAATAATATGTACTGATGTATTTAACTCTATTGACTGTTAATTCAACTGTATCTCAAAATTTAGAAAATGGGTATTCTTCATCCACAGGGCTTTATTCTATAAGGATTAGCAGAATTTTAAAATAATTTTAGATATCATTTCCAATTTAAGAAATTTCACAATGTTCTGAATTTGAGTTACCATCTATAAGGTATAGATAATTACATGGAGTCTGCATTGAATACTCTTCCATGACAATGGCAGGCATCTTTGGAAAACATACCTCCCTGCTTATGCCTTATTTTATGTTCATAAAAAAGAGGCTAAACCCAGTTAATTCCATTGTTATGTGATTACATTGTTACATAGTTTTTTTTGCATTATTTTGATACATACCGCAAAAATACGTTCTTAGAAGACCTTTATTATAAAGTCAAGGATCAGTAAGCAAAAGGGAATCTTGTATTCTCTGCAAACTTCAGTTAACTAGGTAACTATAAAGATGGGATTATGAGAGAATACAATTGCTTAGTCAACCTGTTTCCATGAGATTGTCATTGAAGATGACCTCATTTATTTAGTCTTTCACACTCTTAACTCACTAATTTTGTTGCTGGGGACACACTTTATGAACGTTGTTTTAAAAAAATAACAACATTTTGGTAGGAGTATTATTTGAACCGAAGAGGAAAAGTATAGATGGAAATGAATGGCCAAGTAATCCTGACAGATTAAGGGAATGAGAGAAAACACGGCTTTTAAAAATTCATTTAGATATAGTTTATGTTAATTTCAAAATGCACTCAAGAATAAGTGAGTCAAATGGATTAATGTGACTATCTTTCTACAACTCCTCTAACAATGATTATTTCCAACTTTTATAATCTTTGCCATTTTGTTATTTGAGGAAAACTGAAAAGCACTGCACTGGCTTCCATTTCTCTTATAACTGATGTGGAACAACAATTTATATATGTTAATGGCTTGCAAGTATTTGAAAACTTTTTCCCTCCCATATCATTTTAGCACTTAATGAAACTAAAAATGGCTTTCGGTCTTAAAATTTTTGTTTTAGTTTTCTATATATCTTAGATCACCACCAGAACTAGTTGATATTAATAAAATCCTTCTGAAATAAACTGTTTCCCTTATCTTAGTAGTTAACTTTAGCCTTTCCATTTAATGCAATCAAAATGATCTATTCTGCCATTTTTGATCACCTATAGCCCTAAGCCCTTGTTTAGTTAAAAATAATTCCTTTGTTTTAATCATTGAAAGATACTCAATTTGGTTTTCTTAATATTTTCACCTTTTGACTAATAACCATCTGAGCTTATTATGGTGTCTGGGAAAAAATTCTGGTCAAAACCTAGCACCTAACAAAATGCTTTCCAAAGTTCCCAAAAATTTCTGTCAAATAAGGAGTTGTCCCTAAGTAATATTCTCTGCACTAAGCTATTAAATTCAATTGTTTCTATTTCTTTTTTATATCTCTTCCATTGATGAACTTTCCTGTGGTTTTTTAGGGGGAGGGATTGTTGGTTTTGAAATCACCTTGATTGGAAAAGAGTGATTTGTTGATGTTTTTAATATAAAGTATTTAGTACAGGTCCTGGCACATAGTGTAACGGTTTTTATGAATTCTTATTGAGATGGAAGGACTAAAGGTATACAACATTACAAATAATGTAAGATTTTTTTGATATAATGATTAGTTTTTCTTCCTCTTTTTAAAAAAATTCTTTGTTACAAGGAATGGTTCTATAGAAGTAGGGAGCGGGAGGAATTCAAGAAGAAATCTAGATAATATGAAAACAAAACATCAATTAAAATAAATTTAATGTTTGGAATATTTTGAGTGCTAGATTTGATTATTACTATTTTAGAATATAATTTTATGTCTGTTTTATTTTCCCCTTAATTTTTTACCTTTTCATCATTTCCCTTTAGATTCTAGATCTTTTGTTCTTGATATACACATAGATGTAAAGAAAATGTAATAAATCATTTTGGAATCTTCAATTTTTCTTTCTCCAGGCAAATACTGGGAATTCTTTAAAAGCCAAACCCTAAGAAAATAAGCTTCAATTCATCTCCTGAAACAGAAAAAATAGACTAAAATAATTTGGTACAAGGGTTTTGCTCCCTCCTTCCCCCCCCTCCAGGGAGTAGGGAGAAAAAAAATGTATATTTGAAATCCTCTTTATTTTTTTTATTTTTTTGTACCTTTTCAGCCTTATTTCAGTATGACATCTTAATTCCAGAATTTCACTGAGTCACAGGGAAAAAACGATAGTATTCCCTCCTTTATCAAATCAAAAGTATATGTTAATAGAACATCTTATGCTACCATTCACTTGTTTTATTTTTCAAGTAAAAAGAATTAATTTTCTGAGTTTCCAAATAAACAATCAGGTTTTAGAATGAAAAATAAGTTAAAAATGTTAACACTATTAAAACTCCCATTTCCTCCTCCCTTATCCTTTACCCCTTTTATCTTATTCAGTGTTTTCTCTTTTTAGTCACTTAATTGTTATCATGTTTTGATAGTAAACTGTTCAGTGATATTTCTCAGGCTTCCCATTATAACCATCCTTAGTCCAACTCCTTCATAGAAGGAGATAAGTAGAAGGTGCAGAGCAAGGTCATGGACAAAACCTTAAGAAGCTTTACCACAAAAACAAACAGGACAGTGAATAGAGACCAGAATTTGGGGTCAGGAAGAGTTACATACAAAATCCACCACAGAAATTTCCTGGGAAGTAGATCCAAGATGGTAGATTACAGGAAAGAGCAAAAACCCTCTCAACATTTCCTTCCAAACAACATTAAAAACATCTTAAATAAAAATCGGGAGTGTCAAAGCAAACAAAGGATGAGTCATTGTTCCAGTCCAAGACAAGTGAAGAGGTTGGGAAAGATGCCTGTGATACTAGGGTGAGTGTTTAGGTCTAGAGAACACATGGTGGCAACACCAGGTATGGGCCCTAGAGGCATCCACCAGAGCTCTCAAGTCAAAGACAGTAAAGAGATCTGGCAATTGCTCAGAAAGAGATTATAAGGCACCCCACTGCTAGCACTGGGTACAGGATGCTCTTTCAGAATTCAAGTGCTTACACCCACGTCTGGTCATAGCTCTGAATGAAGAGGAATAATTACAGTCAAAGTAGGGGCCCTGAAGAACCATATAGCTTGCTGTCACACAAGCGTAACAGGGCAACAATAACCACATCTCTTCCCAAATCATATCACCTTGAAGGGCTGAAAACTTTCAAACTTCAGAACTAGTTCTGAAAATAATAGTGCAAAAAAACCTTAAGCTATGAAGTTCCAAGTCAAGAAGTAGCCTGGAATAAATGAGCAAACAAAAAAAGAACTTAAACATAAAAATCTACTTTTGGGGCAAAGGAAGATAAAGACACAAATTCTGAAGGCAACAAAGTCAAAACAACTACAAGAAAAGTCTCAAGTGGAGGGAGGGACACAGGTGTGAATTGGTCATAAGCCCAATGGGAATTTTCGAAAGAGCTAAAAAATGATTTTAAATATGAAATAGAGTAATGGAGGGAAAACTGGGAAAAGAAATGATGCAAGGAAATTAAGGAAATTAACTATGTTTAGTAACACCTGGGTGGCTCAGTGGATTGAGAGCCAGGCCCAGAGACAGGAGATCCTAGGTTCAAATCTGGCCTCAAACACTTCCCAGCTGTGAGGACAAGTCACTTGACCCCCATTGCCTAGCCCTTACCACTCTCCTCTACCTTGGAATCAATACACAGTAGTGATTCTAAAATGGAAGGTAAGGGTTTAAAAAAAAAGGATACAAAAACCACCAGAAGAAACCCCCTCCCCCAAAAAATTGGCCAAATAGTAAGAAGCTCAAAAATTCAATGAAGAAAGGGCTAAAAACAGTCAAAAGAAGGGGAAGAATAGGAGAAAATGTCAAATATTTCATGAGAAAAAAACAAATGACATAGAAAATAAAATGATCTCTTGGGAACATCCCTGTTAAAATGGCTGCAGAGTAGAAGCAGGGCACTTAACTCTTCTAACCAACCCATACATTATACCACAAAAGGATGCAAAAAGCAAATCCAGGTGAACAAAGGGACCCAACAATAGGGTGCAGCATTGAAGGTACAAGGGATTTGGGCATTTCCATGCTATAAGAGGGTGAAATAGCTCTCACTAAAACGCGACCTGATCAACCCCCACCCCATCTACAGTCCCAGAGCCAACGCACAAGGGTTAGAGCAAGAGTGGGGCATTCACTAAGTTCTTGGCAGCTAACTGGGATCACTCAGGGCTTGCTCCTGAGAGCAGCAAGACTTAAGAAGCCAAGAGGCCAAGAGGCTAAAGAACACGGACTTTGAGCCTGGACCTTAGGTGCGGACCTAGACAGGAGGGGTGACAGACTATGGAAGCAGTGCTCTGAGACTCATAAAGGACTCTCAGGCAGAGGAGCAAGCAAGGGGACCACCAGGAGGCTTGACCCTGAGAACAGCTAGACTTGAGACCCCAGGAGCTTAAAGAGCACAGACCATGGGAGCGAGGATAAAGCTGAGTAGGGCAGCACTGCTCTGTGACTTGGGCAAAAACTACTCTATACACAGAGAGCCTGCCCACCTCACCAAGACTTCTGACTTGACTGAAGGAAAAACTAGCATATTAATGGCAAGCAATGCCTAAGAACTAACCAAGAGGAAAAAACAAGAAGAAAGCATTAACACTGGATAACTTTTACACAGAAAAAATCCAGACAACAGAGTAGACAGCAGAGGAGGACAAACAAGTAAACATATCCAAACCTAAACAAAAAAAATGAAAATTGGTTACAAGCTCTTGAAGAGTTCAAATCTGAGATCATGAAAAAGATGGAAGAGATTTGGCAATAAAAGTGGGAAATAGCTCAAAAGGAAATTTACAGATTAAAAGACAGAAACTCGGGGGCAGTTGGGTGCCTCAGTGGATTGAGAGTCAGGCCTACAGATGGGAGAGTTCCTAGGTTCAAATTTGATCTCAGGTACTTCCTAGCTATGTGACCCTGGGCAAGTCACTTGACCCCCTTTGCCCACCCTTACCACTCTTCCACCTATGAGCCAATGCACAGAAGTAAAGGGTTTAAAAAGAAAAGAAAAGAAAAGAAAAGAAAAGAAAAGAAAAGAAAAGAAAAGAAAAGAAAAGAAAAGAAAAGAAAAGAAAAGAAAAGAAACAGAAACTGCCAATTGGAGAAAGATGCCCCCAAATCAAACAAAATAATAAGCAAATTGGAGATGCAAATTTAAAGAGCAGGAAACTAGGGGGGGGGGGGCGGAAATTGACAAAATTGAAAAGGAAAATGAAAAGATTATAGCAGAAAAACTCTTGCAAGACAGCAAGAACTAATAATGCAAAGTCGAAAGAATGACAATATAGAAAGAAACATGAAATATTTCACTGAAAGAATGACAGATCAAGAAAACAGACCCAGAAGAGAGAATTTGAGAATCACTGGTCTTCCTGAAAAATCAGAAATTGACAGAAATTTGGACACCATACTACAAGAAATTATCCAACAAAACTGCACTGATGTTCTTCAAGAAGAGTGCAAAATAAACATTGAAAGGATCCATAAATCACCCTCTAAACTCAACCCCCAGGAATATAACTGCCAAATTCAAGAGTTTCCAAGACAAGGAAAAAATATTACAAGAAGCCAGAAAGCAACAATACAGATATCAGGGAACACAAATCAGGATTACACAGCATCTGGCAGCCTCCACGCTAAAAGACCTCAAGGCATGGAATATGATATTCAGAAAGGCAAGAGATTTAGGTCTACAACCAAGGATCACCTACCCATCAAAACTGACCAAAAAAAAATACTTCCAGGGGAAAGTATGGGCATTCTATAAGATAGAAGATTTCTAAGTATTTGTAAAGAGGAGACCAGAATGAAATGGAAAGTTTGATATTCAACCACAAAAATCAAGAGAAACATGAAAAGGTAAATAAGAAAGAGAGGGGAAAGACAGAAAACTCTTATTTTTAAATTTGCTTCTTTAAGGGCTTCAATAAGATCAAATTATTTGTATTCCTTTACGGAGAAATGTTATATGTAATTCTCAAAAACTGTATTCACTATTATAGTAATTAGAAGAATTATTCAAAGGGACAGCTTAGAGTACTAAATGGTAAGATGATACCAAAAAAAAAAGGGGGTAGAAATAGAAGATGACATCAAGAGAAACTTAAAGGAATAAGAAAAATAGGATAATCTACACCAGATATAGAGGGCTTGGGAAGAGGAGAGGATGAATACTATTATAAGGAGAGGAAGAGAGCTTTAATAGGAAATACTTAAACCTTACTCTCAGCAGAATTAATCCTGAGAGGGAAGAGTAGCTATATTCACTGGGATATTGAATTCTATCTTACCCTAGGGAGAAAGGCAGAAAGGATAAACCAAGGAAGGTAGTGGGGTGGGGAGTTCAAAAAGGAAGGGGAAGAGAGTAGGGAGGGAATCCATCACTCCTTAAAAAATAATAAGAGGGGAACAAAAAGGGAGGGGGTGGAAAGGGAAGTAAACTAAGGGAGGTGATAAGAGGGACTGATTTAAAACAAGCCACTGGGGGGGGGGAGGTGCAGCTAGGTAGCTCAGTAGATTGAGAACCCGGCCTAGAGACAGGAGGTCCTAGGTTCAAATCTGGCCTCAGATACTTCCCAGCTGGGTGACCCTGGGCAAGTCACTTGAACTCCATTGCCTAGCCCTTACCACTCTTCTGCCATGTTAACTCCAAGTATTGACTCCAAGATGGAAGGTAAGGGTTTCAAAAATAAGATAAGACAAGACAAGACAAAAGAAGGAGGGGCAGAACTAGGAGAGGATATCAAAATGTTGGGGAATACACAGCTGATAATAATAACTCTGAATGTGAATGGGATGAACTCACCCATAAAACAAAAGCAAATAGCAGAGTGAATTAGAAACCAAAATCCTACCATATGTTATCTACAAGAAACACACATGAGGCAGGTAGACACATATAGAGTAAAAATAAAAGGCTGGAGCAAAATCTATTGGCCTTCAACTGAAAATAGAAGGCAGGAGCTGCAATCATGATTTCTGACAAAGCCAAAGTAAAAACAGATCTGATTAAAAGAGATAGGGAAGGTAATTACATCCTGATAAAGGCAGTATAGACAATGAGAAAATAACAGTACTCAACATGTATACAACAAATAGTAATGCATCCAAATTTTGAAAGGAGAAACTGGCAGAGCTCAAAGAGGAAATAAATAGTAAAACTATACTAGTGGGAGACCTAAATCTTCATCTATCAGATCTAGATAAATCAAACCAAAAAACAAATAAGAAAGAGATAAGAGAGATGAATGAAATCCTAGAAAAATTAAGAGTTAATAGATATGTGGAAAAAAATAAATAGGGACAAAAAAGGAATACACCCTTCTGTTCAGCTGCAGATGGTACATTCACAAAGATTGACCATGCACTAGGACATAGAAACATGGCAAACAAATGCAAAAGAGCAGAAATAATAAATGTAACCTTCTCATATCATAATGCAATAAAAATAAAAATTAGTAATGGCACATGGACAAGCAAATCAAAACTTAATTGGAAAATTAAATTATATGATTCTCCAAAATCAGTTAAAGAACAAATCATAGAAACAATTAATTTCGTTGAAGAGAATGACAATGATGAGACATCCTACCAAAATCTATGGGATGCAGCTAAAGCAGTACTCAGGGGGATATTTATATCCTTGAGTGCATATATTAACAAATTAGATCAAACAAAGATCAATTAACTGGGGATGCAAATCAAAAAACTAGAAAGGGAACAAATTAAAAATCTCCAGTTAAAAACGAAATTAGACATTATAAAAACTAAAGGAGAAATTAATAAAACTAAAAGTAAAAGAACTATTGAATTAATAAATAAGACTAGAAGCTGGCCCTTTAAAAAATAAAATTGACAAATTACTGGTCAATCTAATTTTAAAAAGGAAAGAAGAAAACCAAATTATCAGTATCAAAGATGAAAAGGGAGACCTCACTTCTAATGAAGAGGAAATCAAGGCAATCATTAAAAACTATTTTGCCCAATTATATGGTAATAAACATAGCAATCTAGGTGATATGCATGAATATTTACAAAAATATAAATTGCATAGATTAACAGAAGAAATAGAATACTTAAATAATCCCATATCAGAAAAAGAAATTGAACAAGCCATCAAAGAATTCCCTAAGAAAAAATCCCCCGGACCAGATGGATTCACAAGTGAATTCTATCAAACCTTCAAAGAACAACTAATCCCAATACTATACAAAAAATTTGAAATAATAAGCAAAGGAGTCCTACCAAATTCCTTTTATGACACAAATATGGTACTGATTCCAAAGCCAGGTTGATAAAAAACAGAAAAAGAAAACTACAGACCAATTTCCCTAATGAACATAGATGCAAAAATCTTAAAAAGAATACTAGCAGAAACACTCCAGCAAGTGATCACAAGAGTTATTCATTATGATCAGGTGGGATTTATGACAAGAATGCAAGGATGGTTCATTATTAGGAAAACCATTCACATAACTGACCATATCAACAAGCAAACTAACAAAAATCACATGATTATCTCAATAGATGCTGAAAAAGCTTTTGACAAAATACAACACCCACTCCTACTGAAAACACTAGAAACTTTAGGAAAAGAAAGGCCTTTCCTAAAAATAATAAACAGTATATATCCAAAACTATCAACAAACATCTGCAATAGGGATAAATTAGAAGCATTCTCAATAAGATCAGGAGTGAAACAAGGATGCCCATTGTCACCTCTATTATTTAACATTGTACTAGAAACACTAGCAGTAACAATTAGAGAAGAAAAAGAATTTGAAGATATTAAAATAGGCAATGAGGAGACCAAGCTCTCACTCTTTGCAGATGATATGATGGTCTACTTAAAAAAATCCTTGAGAATCAACTAAAAAGTTAGTGGAAATAATCAACAACTTTAGCAAAGTTGCAGGTTACAAAATAAACGCACATAAATCATCAGCATTTCTATATATTTCCAACACATCTCATCAGCAAGAGTTAGAGAAATTCCATTTAAAATCACCCTAGAGGGGGCAGCTGGGTAGCCCAGTGGATTGAGAGTCAGGCCTAGAGATGGGAGGTCTTAGGTTCAAATCCAGCCTCAGACACTTCCCAGCTGTGTGACCCTGGGCAAGTCACTTGACCCCCATTGCCCATCCTTACCATTCTTCCACCTAGGAGTCAATACACCAAAGTTAAGGGAAAAAAAAAAAAAAAAAAAAAAAAAAGACTATCTGCCTTTTGATCCAGCCATAGCACTGCTTGGATTATACCCCAAAGACATAATAAGGAAAAAGACTAATACAAAAATATTTATAACCGCTGTAATGCATAAATCCTGTATTACACCACGTTCTTTGTGGTGGCAAAAATTGGAAAATGAGGTAATGCCCTTCAATCGGGGGATGGCTGAACAAATTGTGGTATCTGTAGGTGATGAAATACTATTGTGCTCAAAGGAATAATGAACTGGAGGAATTCCATGTGAACTGGAATGACCTCCAAGAATTGATGCAGAGTGAAAGGAGCAGATCCAGGAGAAGGCTGTATACAGAGACTGATACACTGTGGTACAATCAAACATAAGGGACTTCTCTACTAATGGCAATGCAAGGATCCAGAGCAAGGGTGATGGACTTTTGAGAAAGAAAACTAGCCACATTCAGAGGAAGAACTGTGGGAGTAAAAACACAGAAGAAAAACAACTGCTTGAACACATGGGCTGATGGGGATATTATTGGGGAGGTAGACAGACGCTTAACGATAACTCTAGTCCAACTATCAATAATGTGAAATTAGGTCTTAGTCAATGATACATGTAAAACCCAGTGGGATTGTGCGTTGGCTACAGGGGGTTGGGGGAGTTTGGGGGAGAAGGAAAGAACATGAAATACATAACTATGGGAAAATATTCAAAATAAAAATAAAAAAGGAAAAAAAGAAAAGAAAATGTCATTTTAAAAGTTATTAGAATACCTGAAAATTATGATCAATAAAAAGATTCATATTTTAAGTATCTATAAAGTTTATACTGCTCCAGTAGCCTAGAAACAGGGGTTAAAATAAAAATTAACAGTATCCACCAAACACTTTCTAAAAGAAGGCACAAAATGAAAATGCCCTAGAATATTACAGCCAAATTCTAGAGCTCCTAGATCAAGGAGAAAATAGTTCATAGCCAGAAAGAAACCATTCAAATAATAAATCATCATCCCTCATAGGAATATAAACAGTTAACCTCATTGAGTCCTTTATGATTTCTCTTTCTTGTTTACCTTTCTTTGCTTCTTTTGAGTTGTATCTGAAGGGTAAATTTCCTATTCATCTATGGTCTTTCATCAGGAATGTTTAAAAATCCTGTACTTCATAAAATATCCATTTTTTTTCCTCCTAAAGGAGAATACTCAGTTTTGCTAGTTATCTTTTTCTTAACCAGCTCCTTTTACCTTATGAAATAACATAATCCAAACCCTCTACTCCTATAAGGTGTTAGCTGATAAATCTTGTGATTCTACCTACACTTCCCCATATTTGAATTAGAAACTAGAATCTAACATTATTATTTAGAAGAAACAAACCTGAAACAGAAACTCACAGTGAAAATAAAGGGCCAAAAGTTCTCAGAAGAAATTAAATCTAAAGTGATATGAAAAAATGCTCTGTGGGGCAATTTGGAACTATGAGCAAAGGGCTTTAAATGAATGCCTTCCCTTTGACCCAGCCATACCATTGCTGGGTTTGTACTCCAAAGAGATAATAAGGGAAAAGCCTTGTACAAAAATATTCACAGCCGCGCTCTTAGTGGTAGCAAAAAGCTGGAAAATGAGGATGTATCCATCGATTGGGGAAAGGATGGATAAATTGTGGTATATGTTGGTGACAGAATATTTTTGTGCTGAAAGGAATAAAGAAATGGAGGAATTCCATGTGAACTGAAATGATCTCCAGAATTGTTGCAGAGTGAAAGGAATAGAACCAGAAAAACATTGTACACAGAGACTATTATGGCACATTATGGCACAATCAAATGTAATAGAATTTTCTACTAGCAGCAATGCAATGACCCAGGTCAATACAGAGGAACTTTTTAGAAAGAATGCTAACCACATCCAGAGAAAGAACTGTGGAACTAGGAATGCATTAGAAAAATTTATGCTTGATGATGTAGTGCAATAGGGATGTGATGTTAAAGAATCACTCTACTGCAAAAACGAGTAACAGAAATATGTTTTAAACAATGATACCTGTACAACCCAGTGGAATTGCTTTGGGCTTTGGGAGGTGGGGGGGGGGGGGAGGATTATGAATCAATCACATAACCATGGGAAAATATTCTAAATAAAAAAAAATATTAAATGCTCCAAATCACTATTAGAGAAATGCAAATTACAACAACGCTGAGACACCAACCTCACACCTATCAGATTGGCTAACATGATGAAAAAGGAAAATGATAAATGATGAGAGAGGATATGGGAAAACTGGGACACTAATAATGGGGGAAATCTGAACTGATACAACCATTCCGAAAAGCAAGACAGAACTAGGCTCAAAGGCAAACAAAACTATGTATATCCTTTGATCTAGCAATACCACTTGTGGGTCTGTATTCTAGAGAGATCAGAGATAAAGGAAAAAGACCTACCTGAACCAAAATATTTTTAGCAACTCTTTTTATAATGGCAAAGAATTGGAAACAAAGGGGGTGTCCATCAACTGGGGAATGGATAAACAAGCTGAAGTATATGGTTGTAATGAATACGATTGCCCCATAAGAAATGACAAACAGGATGAGTTCAGAAAAACCTGGGAAGACTTATATGAACTGATACAAAGTAAAGTGAGCAAAGCCAGAACAATGTACACAGTAACAAAAATATTATGTAATGATTAACTATAAAGGACTAAACCATTACCAGCAAAGCAAGTCTCCAAGATAACCACAAAGGACTCATGCTGAAAATGCTATCCACAGCCAAAGAAAGAATTGTTAAAAGTCTGAGTGCAAATCAAAGCATACCATTTTCCACTTTATTTCCTATATGAAATGTTTGTTTTATGTCTAGTAAGTCTTGTATCACAACATGAGCAAATGGAAATATGCATTGCATGAAAGTACTGATATAACCCACATCAGACTATTTATTGCCTGAAAGAGCAAAAGGAGGAAGGAAGGGAGGGAGGGAAGAAAGGAGACCTAGTGAAGGAAATATATGTTTTAAAATCTATAATGTAAAGTTTAAATTCTTTTGAGAATAATTTCAGGATAAGGATCTTGCCATCTCCCCAAAATCCAGACAGCGAACCTATTTGGTGGAAGCACCAAAAAGATGCCTAAAGACCCTTCACTGGACCATGAAGATCAAAATTGAACTTTGGGTGCAGTTGATTTGAACTATGGGGAGTTGAATGAGTTGAATGCATCTGTTTTGAATGTACACTCTTATGCCAATAGGGGACTGCCCCCAAATTGTTTTTTTTTTGTCAATGTGGCTAGTTTTATCCATTTGTTTTATTGATTTCTTTTATCCCCCAAATTCCTGAAATTTAGAAGTTGACTATGTTTACAGATCCCGCGAAGAAAAAGGGCCAACCCTTTTTTTGACTGGATCTCAGGGGGAAATGTTTGTTTGGAATTCAGGGAGGTGCCATTTAAAAGTATCTTACAAACTTCCTGTGGACACATAGGGACTTTGAGACTACATTCCCCGTGATCCAATGGGTTTTTTGGACATGGGGACGTCTCTCTGTATAAGGCGGCTTAAATTTGGAGGGTGGCCTGGAGACACTCTCTTGGTTACCTGAGCGGGCTCTCTGGCCTGGAAGACTAGGAAGATGGGTGGAGATACAGATGGGCGGTAATTTTAAAGATAGTCAGGCTCGGTCATATATATTTTACCAACATGACCATGGCAATTTAAATATTAATTTCTCTTATAATCCCAGTCTTCATAATTTTTAATCATAACAGTTCTGAATCCTAAAAATTTAGAAAACAAGTCAAAAATTGTTTCTACATGTAAGTGAAAAATTAATTAATTTTTAAAAAGAAAAGAAGAAAAAAATAAGGGACTGTACCAGGATCTATCACGTTTCAGCTGAAGTTTTTTTAAAAAGCAAACATAGCAATCATGATTACAGACAAAGCAAAAGAAAAAAATAAAACTAATAAGAGAGATAAGCAGGGAAATTTTATCTTCCTATAGGCAATGAAGAATAATCAATACCAAACATACATTTACCAAATGGCATAGCATCCAAATTCTTAAAAGTTAAATGACTTACAGGAGAAAATAGAAGCTAAAAGTATATTCCTGGGAAGCTTCAACTTCTCCTTTGTAAAGAGAGATGGATCTAACCATAAAACAAATTAGAAAAGTTAAGAAGGGGGGGGCAGCTGGGTAGCTCAGTGGAGTGAGAGTCAGGCCTAGAGACAGGAGGTCCTAGGTTCAAACCCGGCCTCAGCCACTTCCCAGCTGTGTGACCCTGAAGTCACTTGACCCCCATTGCCCACCCTTACCACTCTTCCACCTATGAGACAATACACCGAAGTACAAGGGTTTAAAAAAAAAAAAAAAAAAAAAAGGAAAAGTTAGGAAGCAAATAAAATTTTAGAAAGGTTAGATATAATAGACATCTGGAGAAAACTGAATGGGAATAAAAGGAAACAATCTTTTTCTAAGCTATACATGGCACCTTCAAAAAACTGACAATGTTTGTGGCATAAAAGCCTCATAAACAAATGCATCCTATTCACACAATAATACAATAAAAATTATATTTAAAAGGTTTTGGAAGAAAAATTAATTGGAAATAATCTAATCCTAAAAAGTAGGTCAAAGAATAAATCACACAATCAAAAATTCTATTAAAGAGAATTGACAAAAAATGAGACATACAAAAATTTTTGGGATATAGCCAAAGCACTATATATAGGGGAAATTTTCTCTCTCTAAACACATAAATCAATAAAGGAGAAAAAGAAAAGATCAATAAATGTAAGATCAATAAGAATGAAATTAAAGCAATTAGGAGTTATTTTAACAAATTATATGACACTACAATTGACAGTCTAAGTGAAATAGATGAATGTTTGCAAAAAATAAAAATTCTATAGATTAAGAGAGAAAAAAAAAGGGGGGGGGGAATAGAATACTTAAATAATCCTACCTTAGAAAAAGAAATTGAAAAAGCTATAGTTCCCTAAGGAAAAATATCTCTAATATCAACAGATTTACGAATTAATTCTACCAGTTAATCCTAATACTAAATAAATTATCTTTTTAAAAAATTAGTAAAGTAGTCCTAAATTGACTTTCTTTTTATGACAAATATATTTTTATACCTAAAACAGGGAGAGCAAAAACAAGAAGGAAAACTTGTAGGCCAATCTCTCAATGAATATCAATACAAAAGTTTTAAATAAAATACTAGTAAGGAGACTACAGCAATATATCAAAAAGATCATACATTATGACAAGGAAGGATTTAAACCAGGAGGACAGGTCTGGTTCAAAATGAAGAAAACTATCAGCATAATGTATCATTCATATCAATAACAAAAACCATATGATTATACCAAAAAAGGTTTTTTTGACAAAATAGAACACCCAATTCTATTAAAAACACTAGAAAGCGGCCATGGGTGGAGGGAGTGCGGGGGGGGGGGGGGGGGAGGTGAATGGGAAAGTAGGAGCATGAATCATGTAACCATGTTAAAAATCAATATTAATAACTGGTTAAAAAAACACTAGAAAGAATGGCAGTAGAACATTACTTAAAATTATAAGTAGTATTTATCTAAAACCAAGGACAAGCATTCTCTGTAATTCAGATAAACTAGAAGCCTTTCCAATAAGACCAGGGTTTGAAGCAAAGGTATCCATTATCACCACTATTACTCATAGAAATGGTATCTATAGCAATAGGACTCAAAACTATCATTCTTTAAGGATGATATTGATGGGTTCATTGCAGATAGTATGATTATAGAGTCCTAGAGAATCAACTAAACAAGCAATTAAAATAACAATTTCAACAAAGTTGAAAGATAAATAATAACTCACATAAATCATTAGCATTTCTATATATTAGCAACATAACAAGAAAAAAAAATTTATTCGAAATGACTGCAGATTGGAAGCCAAGTAGCACAGGCCTGGAGTTGAGAATATTTAGGTTCGAATCAGGCCTTTTGATATTTCCAAGCTATGTGGCCCTGGGCAAGTCCTTATCATTCTTCTGCCTTGGAATCAATACTTGGTATCAACTCTAAAACAGAAGGGAAGGGTTTTTAAATGATAATGATAATAATAATAATACTTCAGAAAGTATAAAATACTTGGGAGTCTACCAGTCAAGACAAATCCAAGAACTAAAGGAACACTATCACAAGACATTTTTCACACAAAAAACAGATCTAAACAACTGGAGAAATATAAATTGCATCTTGATAGGCCAACCCAATATTAATTTATTTTTTCAGTGCCATACCAATCAAACTATGCAAGAATTATTATACAAAGTTAGAAAAATTAACAACATTCATTTAAAAGAACAAAAGGTCAAGAATATCAAGGTACTCAATATAAAAAATGTGAAGATAGGTAACCTAGCCATATCAGATCACAAATTATATTACAAAATGGCAATCACCAAAACGATCTGGTACTGGCTAAGAAATAGTGGTAGATCAGTGGAAAAGATTAAGTATCCAACAAAAACAGTAGTAAGTGAACAAAGTAATCTAGTGTTTGACAAACCCAAAAACCTAAGCTTTGGAGCAAGAACTCCCTATTTAAAAAAAATTGCTGGGAAAACTGGAAAGCCATTTGGTCTAAACATAGACCATCATCTCACACTGTATACCAACATAAGGTCAAACTGGATCAATTACTTAGATATAAAGGGTAATATAAATAAATTAAGACAGCATGGAAAATCTTAACTATCAGATCTCTATAAGGAAAGAGTTTATAGTCAATTAAGAGAGTAGATCATAGGAATTAAAACGGCTAATTTTGACTGCATTAAATTAAAAGATTTTGCATGAACAAAACCCAAGTAGCCAACAACGCAGGAAACATGGGGGAATGTCCCCCCGTTAAAGGCCCATTTCTCAAATATATAAGGAACTGAGTCAAGTTTATAAAAAATAGTAAGTCATTCTCCAATTGCTAAATAGTCAAAGGATATGAACAGTTTTTAGAAGAAATCAACGTTATATATACTCATATGAAAAAAATACTTTAATCACTATTGATTAGGTAAATGCAAATTAAAACAACTCTGAGGTATCACCTCACACCTAACAGATTGATAATATGACAGAAAAGGAAAATGACAAAAGTTGGAGGGGTCATGGAAAAATAGGTACTACAATGCACTGTTGGTGTAGTTGTGAATAGTCCAACCATTTTGGAGAACAATTTGGACTACATCCAAAGGGCTATAAAACTATACATATTCTTTGACCCTCAAATACCACTATTAGGTCTGTATCTCTAAGAGATCAAAGAAAAGGGAAAAAGATATATATGTCAAAAATAATTATAACAGGCTTTTTATAGTGGCAAAGAATTAGTGGGAGGCATTCCTTGACTGTGCAGAACCTAGACAAATCCCATAACCTACCTAATACTAAATGTTCTCATCTAAATGAGGATGGGCTGGACTTTCTAAGGTCCCTTCTAGCTCCGAAATATAATCTAATGATCTTTCTCTGCAAAAAGGCTCTAAGCCAAGTCTTTTTAATCAGAAAGTCCATGAACTTTTAAAAAAATATGTCAACAGCTAAATTTCAATATAATTGATGTCCTCATAATCCTAGATATATTATTTTATGTATTTAAAACAAATTCTGAAAAGTTACTGTTACTAGACTGCCACAACACAAAAAAGTTTAAGAGGGGGTAGCTGGGTAGCTCAGTGGATTTAGAGTCAGGCCTAGAGACAGGAGGTCCTAGGTTCAAATTTGACCTCAGACACTTCCCAGCTGTGTGACCCTGGGCAAGTCACTTGACCCCATTGCCTACCCTTACCACTTTTCTGCCTTAGAGCCAATACACAGGATTGACTCCAAGATGGAAGGTAAGGGTTTTAAAAAAAATTTTAAAAAACAACAACAAAAAAAAGTTTAAGAATTTCTAATCTACAAAGCCTCTCTTCCTACGCAACACAAATTATCTTTTTAACACTAGAAGTCTCTAACAATAATAGTTTTAACATTACTAGACAGACCTAAATTTTAACAATGATACAAAATTGGCTAATAAATATATGATACTGAGACTTCCAACCAGTATGAATATTGGAAAGGGACAGTCCAACTCCCATGTAACTTTTTCCAGGAAAAAACTCTTAAGCTAGAATCAGACTGTTTGTACCCCAAAGAGATAATAAGGAAAAAAGCCTTGCACTAAAATATTTATAGCTGTGCTCTTTGTGGTGGCAAAAAACTGGAAAATGAGGGCGTGTCCACCGATTGGGGAATGGCTGAACAAATTGTGGTATCTGATGGTGATGGAGTATTATTGTGCTGAAAGGAATGATAAACTGGAGAATTTCTATACAAACTGGCAGAGCGAAAGGAGTTAGAACCAGGAGAACATTGTACCCAGAGACTGATACATTATGGCACAATCAAATGTAAGAGACTTTTCTAAAAAGGCAATCCAGAGGAACTTATGAGAAAGAATGTTATCCACATCCAGAGAAAGGACCGTGGGAAAAAAAACTCAGAAGAAAAACATGATCGATCACATGGTTCAATGGAGATATAATTGGGGTTTTGGCATTAAAAAATTAATACATGTATAACCCAGTGGGAAAAATTCTAAATGAAGAAATAAATTACAATAGTTAAAAAAAAACAGAGAACTGGACCAAAAAAATTCTTTTTAAAAAATCAAATGATTAACTACAGCTAAGTTAGTTCATCCACTCTAGAACTACACAAAACGTCAGCCAGAGATTCATTAGCAACAGGACAGAGAGCATCTCAGAAAAGTCAGTGTCACATTGTGGGAAGATCAAATGTAATAGACTCTCCTACTAATAGCAATGCAATGATCCAAGACAATTCTGAGGGACTTATGAGAAAGAATGCTATCCACAGCTAAAGAAAGAACTGCTGGGAGTAGAAATGTAGAAGAAAAACATATAATTTATCACTTTTTTATATGGATATGTGATTTGGGGTTTTGGTTTTAAAAGATTATTCTATTACAAAAATGAATTATATAGATTACAATATATGTATAACTCGGTGAAACTGCTTGTCAACTCTAGGAGGGGGGAGGGAAGAAAGAAAAGGGGACAACATGAATCATGTAATCCTGGAAAAATTTTTTTTAAAAAGCCAGTATCCAAAAAAAAAAAAAAAAAAAAAAAAAAAAGCCAGTATCATTGACCACAAAGAAGTTTCCCAGAATGACAAGAACTAGACTAAAGAGACTAGCATCCTTTAAAGCTCAATCCAGAGGGAATAGGGGCAGAAGACTCTTTTGAGAAAGCCCCAGAAACCCACAGCATAACAGAAGCAAAATGGTAGGTCAGAGATGCCATGCCCAGATTGGGACATTACAGAAAGTGTCCTGAAAGGTTAACAATGAGGTCTAAACCCTATCATACCTTCTTAGCATTTACACACCTCACTAATTCCCTCCTTCCAGATAGAAAGCAGAAAGAACTCAGGTGACCTAGGTTGAGATTAAGCAAAGCCAACTGTCTCACCCAAAAGCATAGCAAAAGGCCTGAATTCTTAAACTAAAACTAAAAATATATATATGTCAGTGATTCCCAAAGTGGGTGCCCCCGCCCCCTGGTGGGTGCTGCAGCGATCCAGGGGGGTGGTGATGGCCACAGGTGTATTGGGGGTGTGTATGTGTGTGTGAATAACTGTAAGGGGGCTGTAATAGCATGTGACAGGGGGCGCTAAGTAATATTTTTTTCTGGAAAGGGGGGGGGATAGGCCAAAAAAGTTTGGGAACCACTGATATAAGCCAAAGAGGATGCCAACCAATTTCTTAAAAGTTACTATAAATCCAGAGCTGTCTCAAAATCCAACATAGCAAGAGACAGTAATGCCATAATAACCACCAAGCAGAGACTGAAAGGAATAAAATAATTTTCCACAAGGACTATATGACTATCTAGAAGAAATGGAGAAGGGGAAATTTTAAATAAAAGCTTTGGGAGAATTGGAAGATTAATTAGAAGAGAAAGTGATAAACCCTCACCAAACAACAGATGGCCTGAAAATTAGAATACATCAAGCAGAGGGCTGGGCAATTGGGATTAAATGACTTGTGCAGGGTCACACAGCTAGGAAGTATCTGAGGCCAGATTTGAACCTGGGCCCTTCCATGTCTAGGCCAGGCTATCCACTGAAACAGCCTCACTACCTCTCAGCAAGAAATATTAGGACAAAAATCAAAAGATGGAAAAAAAATATATAAGAATGGGGAATGGCTAAACAAATCATCCCACATAAATATGATGGCATACTGCAGGTTGTGAATTCTGTAATGAATACAGAAAAGAATAAAACACATATAGACAGATCTATATGAATTGATGCAGAGTAAACATAACAACAACAAAACCATACACAGTAACAACAACAATACAAACAGAAAGAACACACCACAATCAAGAGAATGTTGCAAAACTATAAACAAGCATGGCTCCAAAGGAAACATGAGAAGACACCACCTTATTCTTCTGCAGAGGTGAGAGGTCCATGAATACAGTACATGGCACATATTTTTACACTTTGCTGATGTATTTATTACTTAAGCTTATTTTTCCCCTTTTTATTTTTATTTTTTGGTCTCAAAAAAGCTTTATATGGATAAGTCTCTTGAAGGAGGAAGAGAAATGATACTGGCAGAAAATTGCAGTCATATTTTTAAAAAGATGTTTTAAAAACTGATGAAAAATGTGTCAAAGAGATAAGTGAACAATCAATGAACTCTCTGAAAACTATGATTAAGAAAAAAATACTCAAATGCTATTTCAAGAAATGTAAACTGCTCAGAGACATCAGAACCAAAGGGCAAATAGAATACAAAAAGAATGTACCCATCATCTTCTGAAAGGAACTCCAAAAGGAAACATCCTTAGAATGTCATAGAACCAAAATCCAGATATCTCTTAGCAATGAAATATATTGCAAAGTAGCCAGAAAGATGTAATTCAAGTATCTAGTAATTAATCAAGATCATACAAGATCTGGCAACTTCTAAGAAGAATTAGAGAAGATTTTGGAATATAAAATTCCAAAAAGCAAAAGAGATGACTTAAAACATGGAATAACATCCTACTAGTATTATGGCACTAGACAGAGGGGAGATGTACTTTTAAAAGAAGAGGATTTTCAAGCACTTATGATAAAAAGATCAGAACTAAGTAGAAATTATTTAGTACAAAAAACAAAAAAGTCAAGAAACATCTAGAAAGCTAAGTTAATTTGAGCAATCAGAAAGGGCTGTCAGATGACAGTTAAACATCATAAAAGGGGAGAAGCACAAGCATTCCTTAAAAATTTTTTAGTCTTCAAAGGACTTTGTGGTGGTTCAATAAAACAGAGAACCTGGGGGTGGACGGATTCTGTTGTAGGTTTGAAAAGTAGGAGAGATAAGAAGGTTAAAAGAATATAGGAATAATATTAATAAATGTTTAAAAAAAAGAATATAGGAATAAGAAGGGGGAGAACTTACTATTTTTCATAACTAGGGTGAATAAAAGAAAAAGTATATACAAACATGAAAGAACACATCAAATGAACTTGACTATCTTAAACGGACCAAGCAGAATTGAACATACAAAGAAGTTTAGTGTAAAAATTCACTAAGTTAAAAGGTGAAAGAGGCAGGATGGGGGTTAGGAAAGGAAGGAATAATCTCAAACAAAACAAATTAACTGATCCTGAAAAGGGAAAGAGTAGATTAAAAATAAAAGAAAAAGAAACTAAAAGATATCAAGCAACTAGTCAATGGCTGAAATACTGTAACGTATTAATGTATTGGAATATTATTGCACTATGAAAAAATGTCAAAAAGATAATTTCAGAGAATCCTGGGAAATATAAATTGATGACCCAGAGTGATAAAAGTAGAACCAGGAAAACAATTTATACACCATGATTAAAAAAAAATTGTGAAAGACATAAAAACTCTGATCAAAGCAATGACAAACCCACAAATCCAAAGGAACTTTAATTTTTGGACATGGCTATTATGTAGCTTTGTTTTGCTTCCCTATGTTTATTTGTTACAAGGATCCTTCCCCACACCCCCACACTCCCCCCCCACACACATTTTAACTGGAGAGGCCAGTTTAGGGAAGCTAAAGAAGATAACAATAGTAATGCCAAAAAAATACTTAAAAGAGCATTAAACTTTTTTTTAATGCACAAAAAGAGAAAGGAAATTCAGGAGGATACGCAAACAAGTAAGAGTTTTGAAAGTAATGTGTTCCAATATATACAGAAACAATATGTAATGCAGCTACAGTTTCAAATAAAATCCTCTTTGGGGTTCTACTTTGTACATGGAAGTGCTGCTTTATAGTGGAATGTTGTTTTAAGTTCAGGGGGAAAAAAGTACTATTAAAATCTGCCACTTTCCAGTTCACTATGTCATCTTACTGGAAAAAATGGAGACTAAACAGTATCACAAGGAAAGAAATTACCTAGTATCTAATAACCACTCATTATGAACAGCAAAGTCATACCAATGGTACTTTGGTCCTTTAACATCAAGCTATCTGAAAGAAGGCAAAAACTCAAGATCCTTTTTTTAGTATACTGAATCTCCTAGTTAGTGCTGTCTGGTTAGTCCCTCTCCTCAAATTATCATTCATAAACTTATCTCTTTATATGTTGCAACTCCCTAGGAAAATAAAAGGTCCTTGAGGGAAGGATTTATTTTTATTTTCCTTCTTCACTTTGTGGTCCCAACACCTAACAGTGCCTTGACTATAGCAAGTTCTAAATAAATGCCAATTAGTTCAGAGCCGATCACATGACCATGGTACAATACATACAAACTAGAATCTTAATGCATTGACAAATATTTTTGCTCCCTCAGAAACATTCAATTTACATATTCAAATACATGCTCTTAGAACAGTCTCTTGACTCTTTCCTAATTAGACTACTGAGTACAAGTACAGGGACACTTAGGTACCATTAAGAAAAGGGAAATGATACCTTTGTGCAAGTAGAATTCTTTCAATTCAATTAAATAAACATTTACTTAGAAACTAGTATGCATATGGTACTATATGTAATGTATTAGACATATGAATACAAAAACAGAAATAGTTCCTGCCCTCAAGAAGTTTACTATAATTTCCTGCTAAGTGTGAGTATGCCACTAAGTAAACAGAAAATTATTTCAAGAGGCAGTGAACTAACAGCCAAAGGATTATTTCATGAATCTGCATAGTATAGTTGTTTTGGAAAAAAGCATTTCCCCCCCTTTCCAACATTCTATATTCCCTACCCAGAAAAACTCTTGTCAAGAAGCTTGCTAAGTTTGGTTGTAATTGTTCAAGCTGAATATCAAGATTTCAAATTTAGAGTCAAACAACAAATTCAGTGGATTTTTGAGTTTTATAAAAACCAGTGTTGATGGTGATAAAATACTATTGTGCTAAAAGGAATGATGAATTGGAGGATTTCTATATGAACTGGAATGACCTCCAGAAATTGAAGCAGAATGAAAGGAACAGAACCAGGAGAACATTATACACAGAGACTGAAACACTGTGGCACAATCAAATATAATAGACTTTTCTACTAGTAGAAATGGAATGATCCAGGACAATCCAGAGGGACTTATGAGAAAGAACACTATCCACATCCAGAGAAGGAACTGTGGGAGTAGAAAAGCAGAAGAAAAATATAGGATTGATCACATGGTTCGATGGGGATATCATTGGGATTTTGATTTTAAAAGATCACTCTATTGCAAATATGAAAAATATGGAAATAGGTTTTGAACAATGAACCCAGTGGAACTGTTTATCAGCTCTGGGAGGGGAGAGGAGCGGTGTGAAAGATAATGAATCATATGACCAGGGGAAAATATTCTAAATAAATAAAATTTAGCATTTCTTCCAATTATTTAAAAACATTATTCTGAGAAGGGAAGATCCATAGGTTCATGATTCCCCCCCCAAAAGGTCTGTCTAAATGATTTTTAAGGTCCTCTAAATCTGTGATCAAGTGAACCCAATCTCTTGTTCTTAGACTCTAGAGAGGTGGTCTCCAATGTCAAGGCTGAGGTATGACTCAAAAGGGTCATCAAATAATCAATGATTAAGATGGCAATAGCCAATTATGGGCTTTTTTCCAAAACAACTATACTATGCAGTTTACTCTTCAACTGTCCCTCGATTCTGTCTCTTCCCCACTGGATGTTCCAGTGGATGCTCACTGGACAGTTATAACTTAACAACAATTCAGGTTGCACATTCAAAATTCCCTCCCCACTTCAACCCACAGCAGCTCACAACTGACTACAATTCTAAAATGTTAATACTATGACAAATAAAACTCCAAATTAGATTCTAATTAGAAGAGGTGATAGGTTGGTGCAGTGATGGGCAAACTATTCACCACGGGCCAGATCCAGGCCATAGTTTGCCCATCACTGCCTTAGGGAATTGCTTAAGGCAGTGATGGGCAAAATACAGCTTGGATCTGGCCAATTGGCCAGATTTTTAAACACTTAAATGCTTCCCCCATCAAGAAAATGATTAACTATAGCAATACCAAGATTTTTAAAAATCTGCAGCAGACAAGGAAGCATTTTAAATTAGAAATTAATTCTTGCAACATAGTAACAATGTTAAAGAGGTACCATAAGAAAGTATTTCTTCTGCAAATCAAAACAACTCTGAGGTACCACCTCATACCTAGCCGATTGGCCAATATGACAGTAAAGGAAAATAATAAATGTTGGAGGGGATGTGGCAAAATTGGGACACTAATACACTGCTGGTGGAGTTGTGAACTGATCCAACCATTCTGGAAGGCAATTTGGAATTATGCCCAAAGGGCTACATAACAGTGCATACCCTTTGATCCAGTAATACCACTGCTGGATTTGTACCCAAAAGAGATAATAGGGGGAAAATACTTGTACAAAAATATTCTTTGTAGTGGCAAAAAATTGGAAAATGAGTCCATCGATTGGGGAATGGCTGAACAAATTGTGTTATCTGATGTAATACTATTGTGCTGAAAGGAATAAAGAACTGGAGGGTTTGTATGTGAATTGGAATGGAAAGACCTCCAGGAATTGATGCAGAACCAGGAGAATCTTATACACAAAGACTGATACATTGTGGCATAACAGAACACAATGGGCTTCTCTACAAATAGCAATGCAATGATGCAGGACAATTCTGGGGGACTTATGAGAAAGAATGCTATCCACATCCAGAGAAAGAACTGTGGGAGTAGAAACACAGAAGAAAAATATGATTGATCACATGGTTCGATGGGTATATGATTATGATTGAGGATGTTGACTCTTGAATTATCACTCTATTGCAAATATTAATGATATGGAAATAGGTTTTGAACAATGATACATGTAAAACCCAGTGGAATTGCTTGTTGGCTACAGGAATGGGGTGGGAGGAGTGGAGGGAAAGAACACGAATCATATAACCATGGGAAAATATTCTAAATTAATAAAAAATTTAAAAATTTAAAAATTTAAAAAAATTATTTCTTCAAATATCTAAAAGCAAAACTACAACTATATTTTTAATGGCACAGTCTAGATCACCATCCAAATAATTTTAATGTCATTTTCACTTTTTAAATATACAAGGTGTTCCAAAAGTTGTGGTACAGTTTTAAGCTTTAAATTTAATGTTTATTGTTTTATTAAATAAATTTATATAATATAGTAGACATTGTAGACACCCTGTATAAGAATAGCTCTATTACTTAAACATTGGGATTATTCACCTATAACCCTCATTTTCCAAAGGTATAAATTGTGTCAGAATTATAACCACCTATATATACTAGATATTAAAAATTAAAGTTGCATCAGCAACAAAATAATAGCTACCATTTATACAGTGCTTCTATGCCAGACACTGGGCTAAGCACTTTACAATTATCTCATTTGATCCTCAGAACTACCCTGAAAGCTAGAAGGGGCTATTATTATTATTCCCATTTTACAAATAAAAAAAACTGAAGCAAATAAAAGGTTAAATGCTTTGCCCAGGATCACATAGCCAATAAGTGCTTAAGATTGGATCTAAAACTCTAGTCTTCCTGATTCCAGGCCCTCACTCTATTCACTGTATCACCCACCTGCCCTCAAAAGAGTTTTCCTTAGTCATCCACAGCCATGATCCAAAGTTTAGAAGGATTTAGAATATCAGAGGGAAAATCAGCAAACAGCAAATTAAAAACCCTTAGCCAGTCATGCGTCACTCACGTCAAACAAGAAAAATCATTAGAACAATGTAAATGAAAAGAAAAGAAAATTAATAAAACTGAATATCATGTAATTATAATGATCAAGCTTGGCCCCAAAGAAAAGAAAATGTCTAAAATACCCTTCTTTACAGGGGCAAGGGACTATGGCTGTGGCACATTGTTGGCTGTTAGTTTAAAACTGCTTAATTCTCTTCTTTCTTATTCTGTTATAACTTCAGGTTTTTTGAGAAAGAAAAAAGGAAGAGGAAGAAGACATTTAGAAGTCAAGATAACAAAAATGAAAAAATAAAATAAACTGGAAAGAATATATTTTTAAAAAACTCTTACCTTCTGTCTTAAAATCAATACTAGGTGTATGGGATCCAAGGTAGAAGAGACCTAAGGGCTAAACTATAAGGATTAAATGGCTCAGGGTCACTCAGTTAGGAAATATCTGAGGGCAAATCTGAACCCAAGATGTTCTACCTCTAAATCTGGCTCTCAATCCATAACCACCTAGCTGCCCCATGGAAAAAATATTTTTAAGAATCTGTTCTAACTCAATTTATTATTTTTGGAAGGCCAGGAAATTCTTTCTATAACAGAAGAGGAATTTCTACACTTTTTCCACAGTAGCAAAAAATTAGTACAAATTTTGTAAAGCAAAAATGCTGTTAACATTCCTGAAAGATCTAAAGTATCCTTTTTTTTTAATGCTCCATTCTGGGACACTAATGCATTGCTGGTGGTGTTGTGAACTGATCCAACCATTCTGGAGAGCAACTTGGAACCAAGCCCAAAGGACAATAAAACTGCATACCCTTTGATCCAAGAATGCCACTACTGGGTCTTTATCCCAAAGAGAGAATAAAAAAGAGGAAAGGACCTACTTGTAACAAAAATATTTATAGCAGCTCTTTTTGTGGTAGGAAAGAATTAGGAATTGAGGGGATGTCCAACAACAATAGGGAAATGGCTGAACAAATTATAGCACAAATTGGTAATGGAATACTATTATGCTATAAAAAATGATAAGCAGGATGATTTCAGAAAAAACTGGAATGGTCTACAGGAACTGATGCAGAGAGAAATAAGCAGAACTGGAAGAACATTGTATATAATAACATCAATATTAGACGATGATTATCTGTGAAAACTTGGCTACTCTCTGCAATGTAATGATCTGGGACAATCTTGAAAGACTTACAATGGGAAACGCTATCCACCTCCAGAACTGTTGGAGTTGTCTTTCACATGGGTGCATTTTTGGTTTTATTTTGGGGGTTTGATTATGTATGACTGTGCTCTTACAACAATGATCAATGTCTTACATGACAATAAAAAATGAAAAAAAATAAAAATAAAAATCACTCCATTCAGAAATCCCTAGCTTCCCAGGAGGATTAAAAGAAAAGTTTCCCAGGAAGAATAAATCTCTCTTGCCCAAGTGATCTAAATAGTAAAAGATTTTCCCACCAGGTTTAGCTATTCCCTTCAGTTATATGACTTCTGCCCCCACCTCATTGTATTGGAATTGCTCTGCCAAATTACTTTTTTTGAAAAAATGTCTTTATTTCATATCTCTACAGTTTTTGACCCTTTTGAGTGTCTTCTCCTCCTAAGAGCTCCTTCCTTCCTGGCCTTCAGAGTCCACACTCTCCTGATTCTCCTCTTAACCACTTCTCTTTTGCAGTTTCTTCAGTCTCTTCTCCATTCCTTAAGATAGATGTTTCCTAAGGATCTACCTTTGTGCCTCTTTCTACCCCATAAGCCCTTAGTATTATCATTCAATCCCTAAGCTAAGCACATGATTCTCAAATATGATCCAATTCTAGATTTAACATCCCTCTTGGGCTCTAGATCTACCACCTAACACCTAAATGTTCCACCAGTGTTTCAAACTTAACATATTCAAACTGTCCTACAATTTCCCCTTTAAACTTGCTCTTCCTAACTTCAATATTTGTCAACAGCGTAACCACTCATCGAAGTGTTGCAAGTTTCTAGTTTGGGGTTTGTCTTCATCCCACCCTTTTCAATTATCTTTTTAATCCAAATAATTACCAAGGCTTCAGTAATTTATCATTTACCATGATTACCAAAATGTACCTTTACATTTCTTGAAATTATCCCCTTGTTTCGGACTTTCCCCTACCACCACACTAATACAGGTTATATATGGGTTATTTTTCAGCTGTTTTTCAATCATGTCTGACACTTCACAACACCATTTGGGAGTTTTCTTGACAAAGATAATGGAGTGGTTTGTCATTTTCTTTTCTAAGGAAACTGAAGTAAAAAGGTTAAGTGACATGGTAAGTATTTGGGGTCATATTTGAACTCAGGAAGATGTCTTCCTTACTGCAGGCCTGGTACTCTATCAACTATACCACCCAGCTGCCCCTGGGATATTTAAGAATCCCCTAAGAATCTTTCTACCACTACTCTATCCATTCCAATGCACCCTTCATAATGTTTCTAGACCAGTGACGAGCAAACTTTTTAAAGAGGGGGACAAAGGAAAGGAAATGCTCATCTGTCAGTCTGTTTCTAAGGCAACTCTTTCGAAGTTTCATTGTATTGTATCCTACTCATTGTATTCGTCAGATTAGGAATGTCTCCCAGCCAGAGAGAACATTTCAGGGAGCCCCAACTGGCCCACAGGCCGTGGTTTGCCCATCATCGTTCTAGACTAATCTTCCTTAAATATAAATTTTATGTTAATCTTCTACTCAAAAATTTTTGATTGCATCTTATTGCACACCAAGGAAAAATTCAAATGTCACTCAAAATTCTGGACATATGGCACTGCCGTCAACTTCAGTTCCATCTAATGTTACTTATCTCCATACAAGCCACTCTCTAAACATTACTATTTTCTGTAGAGTTGATTTTCTCATCTTTACTCAGTGTTCCTTACTTTCTGGAAGGTCCTACCTTCTCCTAATTGAGCCTCCAGGAAGACGCGGGCTTCAAGTCCTGACTCTAATATCTACTGGCTGTGAGAAAGTCACTTAACCTCTTTATGCTCTAGGCAAGGAGTACAAACTTGAAAAGAGATTCCTGTCAGCAGCATATTGACTTAAAAAACCACAAACTAACATCATCTATGGTGTATGTATTTTTCTTTGTTTTGTTAAATATTTCCCAATTCAATCTTAATCTAGGTTAGGTCACACTCAGGATAAGTTTATCAGCAAGTTTGACACTTCTAAAGACAAATTTGAGAAAAAAGGTGTCAACCTGTATCAGCAGAGGAAATGTTTATATTCATTGATGAAATCTCAGATCCATTCTCTATGCCAGTCCTTAACCCTAACCCTTCAACACAATTTCAAAACTTTCTAAATCATTTAGATACCAGTCTATTAAAGTTATCTTTGTGTGCATCTTATTACCCCCCTACCACCCTTTAAATTCCAGAAGAACAGAACCATAGAAAATCTATGATCCTATTTGTGTCTTACCAAAACTTTGTAACTTTCCCCCACACCTACACAGTATTCTGCACAGAGTAGATTCTAAATAAATCTTTATTACATGAAGAATATTTGATTAAATTAACAAGAAAATTTCATTCAGGTGTCCCCATTAGTCATTATGCAAGAACAAAAACATTAATAATTATATTCAAAACCCACTACAATACCGCAAAACTTCTACTAGAATACCCTTTGACCAACTACTTGTGTCATCCTACAGTAAACTATAATCTAAAGTGTCACTTGAGCCCCAGCAGTTTTAGTTTCCCTAAGTCTTCTTAGTACAGTGTTGTTCATTTTTGCATATACATATATTATTCCTATGAAAGAATCCCCAATAAAAATTTTCATGTAAAAACATTTTTCCAAGAAACCAATTAACTAAAAGTTTAGACAGGGTTTCATACTCGTGAATAAGCCATGCCATTAGGTAGAACAAATTAAAAATACATAAGGACACACACTTACCTTTGACATGGCTCCAGCCTGTGCTGTGTTCAATCCTGCATGACTAGCCATTTGTGGAGAAACTTGGGTCAGAGTCTCTGCCAACACACTGCCTGCATTCCCTGGCATGGCAGGGGCAGAATATTGCATCCCAGCTCCCCTTCCTCTTCCAGCTGCACCGAGAGATCCATTCATTACCTGCCCCTGGCCTTGTTGGGGCTGATTCATTAAACTATGGCCAGAATTACTGTTAAGAAGGCCTTGGTGTGTCTGATTAAAATTAGCATTCATGCAGATCCCAGGTCCAGTCTGTGATGTAGCAGGGCTGCTAGTCACCAACCCCACTTGTTTTTGTGCTTGAGAGTTCAGTGCTTGTGAAGCAGGGGGTGTAGGTCCAGAGGTGTTAGTGGCCTGCTTTGGCAGGCTTGATGCTGAAGAGTCTCCCTGATTCAGAGGGCTCTTGCCCATGGCACCTAGATTAGCAATATTAGCACTGTTCGGCTGCCCTTGGGCCTGGCTACCAATTCCTTGCTGGACAGGGCTATTGGAGTTCACATTTCCTATTCCTGGGTTTAGGCTAGAGCCACTGCCTCCTCTCAGAAGCTCTGAGAGTTGTTTGTGTTTGGAAGCTGCATCTGGAACAAGGTTCCCAGTGTTTAAAAGGCTTAATTCTCCACCATTGGGGATCAGCTCATCAGGAAGATCATTTTCTAAGTCAAACAGTGAACCAAAATCTAGAAATTAAACAGAAATAGGTATAAAACACCAAATAATAATAAAGTTCATGCAACCATATTTTTCTACAGTTTTTACTATAATTTACTATAGTTTATGTGTTGGACTGATGGAACACTAAAGAGATTTGAACAGTGTTTTACATTTCCTGTCAAGGTAGTCATGTCACCATGTAAAAAAATACATATATTCTAAGTTATCTATTACATTGCAAAATCACAATTAAACACATGTTTTTTTAACAAATTGTTTTTAGACATTTTGGAGATGGTGCCCTAGTATATCCTCCCTCCAAGCAAACTTCACCTAATCAGGAAAATGACAATGCCCACAACAGACATTAGAAAATACTATACAGTCATTTCATGTTATATCTATAATCTTATACCAACAAGATATGTCCTGAGAATTTTCCAATTACCTCCCCATGGGTGATCTCTGCTCCCCTTCCATAAGGATCAGAGACAGATTTGAAGGGAACTTTCTTTCTATCCTGGCACATTTTCAACTATTTATGTTTAGTTATATGTACACACACACAAAGATACACCCAGAGATCAAACTCAAAAAGTTACTAAGCCTTGTCTTAAATCTTTTTAGATGTGAAAGAAATACTATATTTTAGAATAATTACATTAAAAAGATTAGGCATTCAAAGTGCTAAAATCTATATATTTCATTCACAATTTGAAAGCATTAAATGTTATTTAGGTTTCTGATATTTAGAAGACTTTCTTATGTAAAATACTGCATGGCAATAATGAGAACCCAGTCAACAAAAAAGTTTTTTTAGAACCCAAGCTCACTAACTCACTACTAAATTATTCTAAACATTGCCACTTTACTCCATCATTTCCTAAGGTCAACATTTCTACTTAGCTTTATACTTCCCTAGAGAGTCCATGCCAAACACAGTAATGTCAAAGAAACAGAACTTTCAAGTGCTTGAAATTTTTTTGTTTTGTATTTCTCTAAGAATTTGCAAATGATCCCCAGTATTTACTGACACCTAAACCTTTTCTTGCTAGGGGATAAATGTCTAAAGAGTCATTTCTCTCCAGAATTTGTGATTAATGGGAGGTGCAAAGGTAAACGTGCATTCCCAAAGCATATTTCTCAATCAATGTCATAATTTCTTTTTAGTGCATGTTTTGCCCTAGAAATATTGTTATTACTCCAAAGTCTATTTGGACCTAAAAAACATACCAAACATATATTTTTTCACTTCAATTCTTTACTTGTCAGCATTAGAGTGAGGAAATTTAGTAGACAACATGCCAATGACAATTTTTTCCACTATTAGTCCAATATATTCAATGAGAAACTGCGATCTGAATCACAAAACACTGAAGTTTCCAAAATTCAGGATTTAGGACTGAGAACTACCACTTCAAATTTCAGGTTAATATTATTCAAGTTGATGTTGCTGTACCCAAGTGTTTAATATCTGGCTTTAAACATCTAATACAAAAGGTCTAATACTTTTTTTATTCCTACAAAACTTCATTAAAAACAACATGAAATCCAGAGGCAATTTTGTATTTAAAGATGGAAAATAACTTAGATCTTCAAGAATATGTAGAGAGGAGGGCAGCTGGGTAGCTCAATGGATTGAGAGCCAGGCCTAGAGATGGGAGGTCCTAGGTTCAAATCTGGCCTCAGACACTTCCCAGCTTTGTGACCCTGGGCAAGTCACTTGACCCCCATTGCCTACCCTTACCACTCTTCTGCCTTGGAGCCAATAGATTGTATTGGCTCCAAGACAGGTTCCAAGGAGTAAGGGTTTAAAAAAAAAGAAAAAAGGATATGTAGAGAAATTAGGAAAGGAAAAGGAGTACTAGGACCAAGACTCACAGTTTAACCATTTAAATTCCAACTATATACAAGGGGAAAAGTTTTTAAAGAACTGACATGATATTTTAGCCTGGGGAACAAATCAACATCCTATAGATACAGAGACCTGGTATCAAAGAGAGGTTTACCTCCATAATAGTAGAGGTTAAAGGCTATGTTTAATGTTATGAATCTATTCAAAATCAATTCTTTTTTTTTTAACCCTTAACTTTTGTCTTGGAATGAATACTGTGTATTGTTTCCAAGGCAGAAGAGTGGTAAGGGTTAGGCAATGGGGGTTAAGTGATTTGCCCAGGATCACACAGCTAGGAGCTAGGAAGTGTCTAAGGCCATACTGGAACCTAGGACCACCTGTCTCTAGGTCTGGCTCTTTATCCACTGAGACACAGAGCTGTCCCCCAAAATAAATTCTAGCTTAGACCAATACATCCATTACCTACAGCTAGAAAAACTGAATTTTAGTCACTTTTCAAAGACAATTTCAAGTCAGTGGCAGACAAGGAGTACAGGATGTGTCAACCAATAACAAGAAAATACATTAACTGCTTACTATGTACAGGGAACCAACCACTCTTCAATTATGCATGTGTGGCACATTAAATAGGCAATCACTAAGATTTTGCAAATGGTCTAACCCAGGGGTTGGCAACCTTTTTGGCTGTGAGAGCCCACTCACAGCCCAAAACACCACATTTTTAAAAATGCAATTTCATGAGAGCCGTACAGTGCTCACAGTGTGCACTCCTGTAACAGTGCCTGCAAAAAAATTGACTGCAGAAAGAGCCATACGTTGCCGACCCCTGGTCTAACCCATGCAAATGAGTTAGAAAAATCACCTATAAAACTCACATTTTACAAAAGTGATTTTTCATTTTGTGAGAAGTAAATACTCTTAAGAAGTATAAAAAGTTTGGATTTGATTTGAGTAGTCTTTGCCATCAGATTTGGATGAAAAAGGAATTCTGTTTTTCTTAAGGGATGAGCATTTAGTAGAACTGGTTCTTTTGACAGAAGTTTATAAAATAAACAAAAACTCTGAAATTAATTTCCTGTTCATCATGTTGTCTAACTAACAAAGGACATATAGGATAATATTGCCCATGCTGAACAGTTCCCAAAATTATAACAATTTCAGTAACAAAGTAGTGATAATAATGCTTGGAATCATGGGAAATATTGATTGCCTGTGACTACTAGAATATTTATAAAACCACTTGTAAACAAGTTGTTTTTCCAGTATGAAGTTAGAACTGTCTATCTCAAAGTTAATTCCTAATTTTTTCTCTTAACAGAAACTAAAAGGTAGTAAATGTTGCTATAGAAATACAAAGCCACAAAGTGTGATGATTTGCATAACAATAAAAACATCAAAGGAACCAATGCAAAAATTTTCCTACAGCAGGACAAAAAATAGATGACTGAAGGGGAGTAGAGAAGAGATTCAAATCCTTAGTTTTCCCTTTACAAATAATAAGTAACTTCTACTTGCTTTTAATCATATTCCTTATTTATACTAGACTTGCCCCCCTTCAATTGTTCTATTGATAATTTTTTCTTTTTTTTTTTTACATTAATGTTATCTCCTAACAATTCTTCCTATTCATGGAATCCCAATCTTGCAACATATAAGTATAACTAAGCAAAATTAATCAACACACTAGTCATTTCTTCGAATGTGTTTTTAATGCATATGATCTACCTATTCTTTGCCAGGAGGTATACTTCACCATCAGTCCTCTGAAGAAAAAAATAGTCATTACATTAATGAGAGTTCTAAAGTCTTTCAATGTTGTTTTAGTTTACATTGTTTACACCAGGCTTCTTCACTGAAAACTGTTCTAACAATGAGCCATTAAAAACAAACATGCTGTGGCTATTAGCTACCTTAATTTGGGTTGGGTCCTAGGAATATAAAGAGAAAAAATGCCTATTATGTTCTAATTCTAAATCAAACTCTGGGCAATTTAAGAATTAATAAACCAACAAATATTTCTTAAACACCTAGTGTGTGCCCTGAAATACAAAGTAAAGCAAAAAACAGTACCTTCTCTCAAGAAGCTCATGATCTAATATGAAAGACAATATGCAAACAACTACATACAGGATAAATTGAAGATAATCTCAGAGGGAAAGCTCTAAGAATAAGGAGGTCTGGAAAGGCTTCTTGTAGAGGGCAGGGCTTTAACTGCTACTAACTTGAAGCCAGGAAACAAGGAAGATAAGGAGGGAGTTCCAGATATCCAGAGAATATGTCCAGGAGTCAAGAAACTTCGTGGAGTTAAGATATGAGATCAAGAAGTTTGGAAAATGGAGCTAAGATGGCAAAGATAGCAGGAGCTTTCTGAATCTCCTTTCAAACAATCATTACAAAGCGTCTCAAAAGGACAAAAATCAAAATCAAATGAGTAAAGGGGCTCTCCTTCTGGACACAACCTAAAAAGTAGGCAGTGTATGGGGATTTCCATGGTATAAGGGGGTAAGAAACTACACTTATCAAAGTGCAAGCTGATCACCCCTCCCCCATACCACCTACTGTGCCAGCGTCAGAGCACCAGAGGGACAATCTCCAAATTCTCAGGGTCTGGTTGAAAGTACCACAGACTTATCCCTGAGGGCAGTGTATGGCCTTGGCAGCAAGGCTTGGGTCCCTAGGCATAAGAGCAAGGAGCCTGGGTAGCCTGGAGATTGGGCAGACACAAAGCTGGCCACAACAGGGGCAGCAGGGACTGGAAAAACAGCCTCAGGGTAAAATGCTTTAAAGAAAGCTACACAAAGAACAACTTTCCCTCCTCACTCAGCCTTCTCAGATTGAAAAGGGAAGATACTACACCCAAGGCAAAGCAGACAAAAGCTAAGAAAGTGATGTCCACCAAAATATAGGAATCCCAATCCACTAGTAGCAAAAGGAATAAGCAGCAGCCAAAAAAAGCTTTTGACCTTGGATAATTTCTATAGAGAAAAAGAGCAAAATACAGAAGCAACAGCAGAGAATAACAAACAGCAAACACAGCCAAACTTTCCAAAAAAAAAAGAAAATTGGTCTCGAGGTCTTGAGGAACTCAAAAAGAAGTTCAATAACCAAATAAAAAAGATAGAAGAGGGCAGCTGGGTAGCTCAGTGGAGTGAGAGTCAGGCCTAGAGACAGGAGGTCCTAGGTTCAAACCTGGCCTCAGCCACTTCCCAGCTGTGTGACCCTGGGCAAGTCACTTGACCCCCCCATTGCCCACCCTTACCACTCTTCCACCTATGAGACAATACACCGAAGTACAAGGGTTTAAAAAAAAAAAAAAGATAGAAGAAAAATGGGAAGAAAAGTGGGAAAAAGAAATGAAAGTAATACAAAAAAGATTGGAAAGGAAGAAAACAGGGTGAATTACGAAGGGCTTTAAAATAAGCAAAACCAAGGATGTCATATTTTATCCTAGTCACTGAAGTATGTCAAATAGAGTGGTGATTATATCAACATCTTCCATTTTAGGAAGATCAAATTGACTGCTGAGTATAGGTTGAGGCAGGAAGACCAATCATAAGGCTATTACAAAAGTCCCAGTATGAAGATAATAAGGGCTTGTACCAAAATACAAGGCAGTTTCAGAGGAGGGAAGGGGGTCTATGTCAGAGATGTTAAGAAAGTACCTGATTGGATAGGGGAAAGTAAAGAATGGGAGAGAGGGAGGAGTGAGCTTGATTGACTAACTGGATAATCATGGTTAACAAAAATAAATAATGAGGGGGGCTTAGTGGATTGAGAGTCAGGCTTAGAGATGGGAGGTCCTAAACTCAAATCTGGCCTCAGCCACTTCCTAGTTGTATGGCCCTGGGCAAGTCACTTAACCCCCACTGCCCAGCACTTCCTGGTCTTGTACCACAGTATTGATTCTAAGACTGAAGGTAAGGGTTAAAAAAAATAATGAAAAGAATGTCCTTTCTCTTCTCTGCAGAGTAGCAGGGGACTACTAGGGTAGAATGCTATATACACTATTACACATGCTACTCTTATGCATATTTTGTTATGCAAAACTTTCTTAAGTGACATTTTTATCTGCTTTTCTTTTTTGAGAGTGTTGGAGGAATGGGAGTTATTTCCAAAAATGATTATGATGGGGGGGAAAAATAAAACTTTGTTGTTAAAGAGGGAGTAGAGGTAGGGAGAGAGCATATTACTAGAAAGAGACCTGCAGAGTACAGATCTGGATTTGAATCCACACTGACACATACCTCTGTTCTTCAGTATTTTCATCTGTAAAATGGGGGTGGATTATACTGACAAACACACTATGTAAGTCTGTGCTGTTCTGAAAAAAAATGCTTTACAAACTACAGAGGGAATCTTAGAATAGTGGATTAGAGATCTATAAAGCCCTGGTTCAATTCCCACTTGTGATAGGGCTGTGAAACTAGACAAGTAATTTAACATCAATACCCTAGGCAACCCCTAGAACCTTAAGTTACAGAATAATAAAGATATGCACTGACAAAGAAAGTTTCTCCAACAGATAAAGAGTTTCACTGATGTAGACCAAAATAATATAGATATCTGAGCTCTTAATATAGTAAAACACTATAATTTTCATATGTCCTCTATCATGGCATAAGCAATATGGAAATATGTATTACATGAAAATACAGGTATAACCTCTATCAGACTATTCACCATCTGTGGAAGAGGAGAGAAAAAGAGAAAAATCTGAATTTTAAAACGTCAAACGGTGTTTCTACATAACTAAGAAAATTTAATGTTCCCAAACCAAGGTCATTTCACAGTAATATCACATTTTACCAAACATAGATCATAGAACTTTAAATATCATTTATATCATCTGCAAAATAAGAAAAACATATATCTATAGGATCTAACCCACAAGATTGCTGTCAGGTTCAAATGAGAATTATTCAAAGAGCTATGGAAACTTTAAACCACTATATAAATATCAGTAGTTCTACTATTAGATTACTACTATATTTTTATTACTGTTACTAGTACTAGTATAATTATCACTATAAAATTAATTGCCTTCTGCCACTAGTTTTAGCTAATATGTTGTTTGAGACAATCAATTAATATTAGTTGGGATGTTCCTGAATTATAATCCAAGAACATCTAAATTATATAATTCTCTAACATCTTTTCCTTTTCTTGCTTCATTTTTTACTAAAATGTTTTCAGTATTTTCCCCTGCCATTTCCTACTTTCCTTTTTCTTTGCTTCTCATTTCTTCTGACCCCCCACAAAAAAAAACCCAAAATATTACTTCTACTATAATACCGACTACTACTAAAAAAGGGGGAAAGGATCTACTTGTACAAAAATATTTATAGTTGCTCTTTTTGTGGTGGCAAAGAATTGGAAATTAAAAGGATGTCCAATTAGGGAATGGCTGAGCAAATCTTGGTTATATGATTATGGAATACTATCGTACTGTAAGCAATGATGAACAGCATGATTTCAGAAAGAGCTGGAAAGACCTTCATGGACAGATGCAGAGTGAAATACAATATAAACTCCTAAGTCTTTCTTTTAAGTAATTATGAAAGATGTCTTTATCTATCCTGAGACAGTGATCAGAAGTTTTGATTCCTTAGTAAAATGTATCTGATCAAGGGCACACTGTATCTACTTTAGTTAGGCAAAACTTCCTTTTAAACTTGTGTCCCATAATTGGCAAGATAAGCCTCAAGTAAGTCAACAATTTTGTTTCTTGCTACAGTTGACATTAAAGTAGTTATATCAAAAAAATCTTACATTGTCATTGGGTTATTTGTAAATGAACTAAAGTTGATCCATTGTAGCCATTTCACTACCTCATTCAGAAAACTCCAATAGCTCCCTTTGACCTCCAGATAAACTCCTTTGATTTGCATTTAAAATCTTTCAAAATCCACTTCCCTTTATCAGAAATGGTGGTTCATGATGCAGATTTTTCAAAACTGATTTTGCTTACTTTTTCCTCTTCTATTAAAAAAAATAGAATAAAAGAGGAATGGCTATAAGGAATGGCTCTCTGGAAGGGGAGAAGGAAGGATTTGGAGGAAAATAGACAATGTAAAAGTAAAAGATATCAATAAAAATCTATTTAAAAATAAGATCTTTTACAACCTAGTCTCAACACTCTTTTTCATTCTTGTGACACATTACTTTTCCTCCATGAACACTGTAGTCCAGCCAAATTGGTCTTTCTGCTGTCTTAATAGGTTGTACTCTCATCTTTATACTTTTTCATGGCCTACCCTTCATGACTGGAATTAATTCCTTCCTCATCTTCACCTCTCAGAATAGGTACAGTAAATTTCTTTAAAGCCCAAGTATCATCTTCTATATGCTAATATGTGCCTTTCCCTAAAAATCATTTGGTATCTATTTTATATATAGCTATACTTGTAACATGTCAGGCAGCAACAAAGCACTTATTATGTGCCTACTATGTTTCAGGCACAGAGAATAAAAAGTAAGGCAAAAAACAGTCCCTACTCTCAAACAAGATGCAAACAAGTTATATACAGAACAAATAGGAGATAATCTCAGAGGAAAGGCTTAAGGAGGACTAGGAATGACTTCTTGAGGAAGGGAGATACCATATGAGATTTGAATGAAACAAAGGAAGCCAACAGGAGGGAGTGCATTCCACACATGGGAGGATAGCTACAGCCAATGTAAATTCTAAATCTGGAAACTGAATTCAAGAAATAGGAAAAAGAGGTCAGTCTCACTGGACTACACAGTTATAACGGACTTTAAAAGTTAAATCAAGGATTGTATAGTTGATCCTGGAGGCAATAAGGAGTAGCTGAAATTTAGTGAATAGGGCAGCAACAAGTATGGTCAGACCTGCATTTTACAAAGATCAACTTGACATATTTTCAGACATAAGCTGTAAGTTCATTTAGGGTAGATTATTTTCATTTTTATGTGGTCAAAGGGGTCTGGTTTTGTGTGACCCTGAGCAAGTCACTAAACCTTGATTGCCTAGCCCTTGCTGCTCTTTTTTCTTATTATTGATACTAAGACAGAAGGCAAAGGTTTAAAAAAAAGGAACAGAGCCTGGCACAAAATGTTATCAATGATTGCTTACTGATTAACTAAACAAAATGTACAAGTAAAAACCTCATTAAACAAAATTCTCATAATTTGGATCTAAAACGTTTCAAGAATTTAAAAACTCCACTAATGTCCTACCTCCAAGTGCCTAGAGGAAACTCCAAATTGAAGGTTATGACAACAGATTGCAATTTCTGGCATATCCTGCCCAAGCTCTAAAGTTATAAGCAGAACAAGCTTGTTGACAGAAAGTTTGATGTCCAAGGACCAATCTAGCTAAGATGGAAAGGTAATAAATTTTTCTACCAAAGCATCTCTTAAATACCAGCTATACTGATACAGAAGGGCTATAATCTTGTGTTGGGAGAGGAAATATCCACAATAATAGAATTACAAATCCTTGAAGTACAGAAAGCCATAACATATCTTTTCTTTAGGGATTATGCTAACTAAAAAATACATTTGAACAGTAACTATACACCAAATGACAAAATCATTAAAAGGGAGCCAAACTGGTTAACTACAAAGCCAATAATCATCCAAGAAATGAAATTAAGCAGGGAACACTAATACACTGTTAGTGGAACTGTGAACTGAACCAACAAGTTTGGAGAGCAATATGGAATTTTGCCCAGAGTATATATAACCTTAGACCCAGCTATACCACTGTTGGGTCTATATTCCAAGATTATCAGAGAAAAAGGAAAAGAACACAGCTGTTCTAAAATACTTATAGTAGCTCTCTTTATGGTGGCAAAGAACTGGAAAATGAGGGGATTCCCCATCAAATAGGGAATGGCTAAAGGTGTGATATATCATTGTGACAGAATATTACTGCACCAGAAAAAAATAAGCAGGTTAATTAAAAATAGCACATGGAAGAACCTACATGAAATTATGAAAAGCACAAGTGGAGCCACAAGAACATTATAGACAGCTATAGAATTAATGTTTGAAGAATTAAATTGTGAATGTCCACCTGCAGAAAAAGAACAAATAAATAGAAACATGAAAGACACATACATTATTTTTTTTGTCAAGTGATGTCTCTCTAGTGTAGGGAGAGGAGAGGAGAAAGGGAGATGCCTGAGTATTTTAATGTAACCAACAAACAAGAAAAATTTTTTTAATTAAACATACCTCTCCTCTTAGGGACCACAAACTCAGAAATGCTGCCCACTACTGTCAGATGAAAACATTGCATTGATTATTTTTTACTTTATATTTGTTATTAGGAGGAGGATTAGAGGAAGAAAAGTATAAAGTTATATATTAGAGCAAAACTGATTTTTAAAAACAAATTTATGAACAAATATTTCAAGGATCCTAAAGTACTTTAGAAAGATAGCACTGGGAGACATAACTTTATGGCAGTCCCAAGGACCATCTAAAAAAGTTCTAGGGTAGTGAGAAAAGGGGAAGGGGGAGGGTTGAACACTCAGACCAGGACAACCAGTTCAAGCCCAAGAGCTTCTAGTACTGAACTGCCAGAGAGGTCCTGGAAGATCCAGCATTCTAAAGTATAAAAGTTGCCATTGGGAGGGGGAGGAGAGAAGCCTAACTTCTTTAGTAGAGATGAATTAAAGAGCATAAGGGACAAAAGGGAACAGCAGAGATCTGATCCTCTCACTCCCCTCCAAAAAGTCCAACAGAGTAGAGACTAGCCCTTGCACAAAGTCCCTATTCAGGAACTAAAACAAGAAAAATGAGTAAATCAAATAAAACATCGATAAGTATTAAAAAATATTGCTAACTCCATAATAAATGTAAGCAGAAACTTGAGGGGGAAATGGGTTTTCCACAAGGGTTATATGTACCTAGATGAAATATAAAATTAAATCCCTTAAGGAAAGAATTGGAAGGGGAATAAGCAGCTTAGGAAAAAAAGACAAGAAATGAATTTTCTGGAAAACTAAGATAGACTCAATAGAAATCAATTAAAGAAATATTGGAACAAAATTTAAAAGCTGAAAAAAATACAAAATAAGATACATATTAAAAAACAACTGACTTGGAAAAACAAGTTGAATTTATTTAAGAACCACTGGACTTCCCAAAAACTATTGAGTTTTTTAAAATCTCAAATAATCACTTTCAAGATGAAATCACAAATGTAAACTTCAATAATCTAGTAGAACCAGGGGACAAAGTGAATATAGAAAAAAAATCCACTAATCATCATCTGGAAGGAACCCCAAAAAGAAGTCCTAGGAATGATATAGCCAAAATACAGGGATCCTACGTGAAAGAAAAAATATTGTTAAGTGTCTTGGAAGAAGCAGTCTCAAAGAACTATAATTAGGGTCACAAAAGCTTTGGCAGCTTCTTCTTCTAAAATAACCAATCATAATAATAAAATCATTGTATATTTGTGAAGCACTTTACAAATATCTCATTTGATCCCCACTAAAACCTAAAAAAGAGGTATTATTATCCTCATTTTATAACTATGGAATTTGAAGAAAGCAAATAAAGTAACTTGCTCAAAGCTACATGGCTAGTATCTGAGATGGGATTTGAACTCAGGTCTTCTTGTTCAGGTCCTGCTATATTATATCATTTAGTTTCCCCAAAAAGAAAACAAGACAAAAAAAAGAAAGAAAAAAGAAAGGACCTGAGAATACAAAATTCCAAAAGGCAAAAAATTAAAGAGTTAAATATAAAATCACTTGTCCTGTAAAGTAAAGGGGGGCTATAGGAGGAATCTTTAATGGAACAAGTGTTTCTGACAAAAAGAACAAAGCTGAGAAGGAGCTTTGAAACACAAATACCAGAGTCCTGAGCAACCTAGAAAGATAAATTTACTTAATCAATCTGAAGAGACTATATGATGACTGTGTTAACATTTAATTTGGGGTTAGGGGAAGAGAAAAAAACAAATGTCCCTTTAGAACCTTAAAAGGCTTCAAAAGATACTGAAGGAAATGAATGAGAAAAATAGGGTTTCTAAAAGTGGACTGTTTCTGTTCTAAGTTTTAGGAAGGGAAAGAGTAAAAGAAAGAAATACAATAGAGCAGAAAGGAAAAAGTAAGGAACTTGCTATTTCACAAAACTGGACTATGCAAACATAGAGAGGAGGGGTGAGCAATGAGGGCATCAAATGCACCTTATCTAGACATCTTATCTGAAATGGAAAAAAGGAAAGTTGAATATACAAACCTAATTTGGCATAGAAATAGACCAAACTCAACAGAGAAACAAGGGGAGGAAAGTAAAGAGAAACAAGGAGTATGATATATAATATTGAGCAGGGAATAATGAACTTCCTGATCCTGAAAAGCAGGTATTAAAAAGGGGAGGAAATGCCTGAGGTTCCTTTTTAGACAAATGAAGAGTGGCTGAACAAACTGTAATATGTGGATATTACAGAACATTATTTTGCCTGAAACAATAAGAGATGATTTCAGAGAATCCTGAGAGCGAAAGTGAAGTGAGCAAGCAAAACTAGAACAATTCATACAAAGACAAAATTGTGAAGAAAAACTATGAAAGATTTAACTGATCAAAGCACTGAACAGCCATTTCTACAGATTACTCATGCTACCCACTCCCTGAGAAAGAAGTGATGGATACAAGGTACAAAGATATTCATTTTTGGATATAGACACTGTGGGAAGACATGGTTGGAATTACTTTTCCTTAACTTCACTAATTTTTGACAAGGGTTTTCTCTTTCTTCATTTTTAATTGGGGAAGAATAAGGTGTGGTCCAAGCAATAGTGATTAAAAAAAAAAAAAAAGAGGACCACTGTAACATCTTTCACAATATACACAAAAGGAAATTGAGGAAAAACACAGACAAGTACAACTTTTAAAGTAACATAGAATTTACAATTATGTTATAATTTTTTTTTAAAGCAAGCAGTATGAAAAGGAGATTCTTCTACTATTCATATAGAAAATCATTTCACCTCTGAGCATTGGAGCATAGTTCACTACATGTGCATTCTTGGACCTTGAATGAGAATAATCTAAATTCCTACCTAAATTCAAATCTCACCTCTGACACAATCTTTGTGACCATGGACTGACTTACAACTCAAATTCAATCTGAACTCTTATCTTCTGCAAAGTGGAGATCATAATATTGGGAAGCCTACCTCATAGCATCTCTATAAGGCTCAAATGAGAAAATGTACATCAAGTGTCTTGAGTTCTGTATGTGAGGGTATTAAAACTACCATTGTTCACTGCTCTATCAAAGAGAAATAACAATTTGTAATATATATTCAAAGGGTTATCTTGAGTAACTTTGTAAAACATGTAACTGAATATATAATTTAACTTTTCAATGGCTGAGCTAATTCTATAGAATCATAAATTTTCTATATGCAGGAGTCAATCGGGAGACCTAGGTTCTATTCTCAGCTCTGCCACTATCATTATTTTGCTCTATGAACCTAGGTACCTCTCTGAGCCTGTTTGTTTACTCGTTAAAGGGTTGCACAAGAGATGAACTCTAAAATGCCATCCACTTCTAATGCTTGATGACTTTATGACACATTACTAATAATTCTTCATTCATTTTAACCATATCAAAGAGCATTTGTATGATACAATAGTTTGAATTGTTTAGTATCAGAAAAACAAATTTTAAAATTCTATTAACATTTTTTCACTCATTTAAATTGACCTATCCCCAATTACTACAAATTAATGTTTTTCCTCCATTATTCAGAGGTTAGTTCAACTTTATACTTGTGTTTACCAGATAATGGAAGTTTTAACTAAAACTTTCAATTAGTCTTTTGTCATAAATCATATAATTAATTTGCTTAGACCAAGCAAAGGGAAGATTTTCCTCCCATTTATTAAGTAATACTTGTTACATTGATATCACTATCAATCAATGCTAGTAATAGTGACATCAAGGGAGATAGATACAAATGAAATAAAAAAAATTCTAATGAGAAAAAAGGACAAGTATATATTTAAAAACACAAAAAAAATACAGAAATAAATTTAAATTAACACAACATATAAATACTATAGAGAAGTAGTCATCAGAGTAGGGGGTAATTAAGGAAGCTAATGAAGATGACAACTATTTTTGAGAAAAAAGGCATAGACCAGTGGTTCCCAAACTTTTTCGGCCTACCAGCCCCTTTCCAGAAAAAAATATTACTTAGCACCCCCTGTCACACACTATCACCTCCCCCTTACAGTTATTCACCATCCCCAAATGCACCTGTAGCCATCACTGCCCCCCTGGATTGCTGTAGCACCCACGGGGGGGGGGGGTGGCATCCACTGGGAATCACTGGCATAAGATTAACAGGGAGAAAGAAAATCAGGAATAGCATATGCAAAACCACAGAAATGGGAACAAGCAAATTAAGCATGAGTAAGAGGCAAGTAGTGCTATTTGAAGTAGATGGTTATATGAAATTAAGATTCTATAATGGTGAAAAACCTACAAGTTCATATAAAGGATTTTCCACTCAACATTTATGTGAACTTGGTATGTAACAAAAGGCTATTAAAAGTTTTCTGGATGAGTTGATATAAATTATTTTCATATGACATAATTTTCCAATAATTATTAGTTAACATTATTCAAGTCATTTGATACAGGTATCTGTAGACTAATAATAGTTGCCATTTATATAGCACTGTAAGGTTTGCAGAGCACTTTACAAATATTATCTCATTTGATCCTTACAATAATTCTAGAAGGTAGGCACTAGTATTATTTCCATTAACAAATGAAGAAGTAGAGATTAAATGGCTTGCCCAGAGTCATTCTTCTATTAAAGAGTCTAGAGCAGAACCTACTGTACCAACCAGGTGCCTATATCTTTTTTTTTTTTTTTTTTTTAAATTTTAAACCCTTAACTTCTGTGTATTGACTTATAGGTGGAAGAGTGGTAAGGGTAGGCAATAGGGGTCAAGTGACTTGCCCAGGGTCACACAGCTGGGAAGTGTCTGAGGCCGGATTTGAACCTAGGACCTCCAGTCTCTAGGCCTGGCTCTCAATCCACTGAGCTACCCAGCTGCCCCCCCACCTTTTTTTTTCTTTTAAGAAAGATAGAAATAAATATGCTGGGTTTTAAGAAAGCTCAATATAAGATCCAAATGTAACCATTCAAATTACAACAGAAATCACACAGAAGGATTTTCACACAATAGTTGTGAATTTATTCATGGATCATTAAGTAATTAAGACTTTGGGGAAAGGGCTAAAGAGAAAGAAATGTGTTAGAAATTGTGACCAAGAGAAGAAAAAGTTGAATACAAAAATCAATTCAGGTAACTAAATTGAAATTTGTATACCCACACATTTAATATACACACACATATATACACACACACACATATATATACACACACATATATATATTTATCTGTAGACTAATAACAGTTGTATATAATACACACACACCCATTCAATAGCAACAAATTAAGTTTTATATTAATTACATATTTGTAAGTACATAAAGGAATATGGCTTACCCTTTCATTTAACTTTTTACCTCACATAATATCATCTTAATTTCTCCTCAAGTGGTTCAATTAGCAACTCAAGAAAACTTAAATTCCTGATATACAGAAATACAAGAAAATCTTCAAAATATTTCTGTTCTTAGAAGAAAGTTGAATGGAAATCTTTCTTGTCATTTTTAGCTAAACACAAGTAGAAATTAATTTGAATATTGATTACACTCTTAAAACTAAATGACAGAAGATATTACTAATAGAAAATCTCAGAATTGGATTCCTCCCCCCCCTCCACCATTGGAATTTCATATTAAATTGAGGTCCTTTGTACTAATTTACTACATTCACTTTTATGGTCTCATTTTTTTCTGTGATCCATAAAACTAAAGTATTAATATAGAATTTCAAGTGCTTAGAAAAATCCTCTTGAATGTTAAGAAATATAAGTTGCTACTTTTAATAATACAAATATTACATTATTAAAATTGAGCAGAAATGACACTGTAATCTAATAAACTTTCAAAAAATATGAACTTTCAAGATGGCAAACCACTATATAAAATGGTGTATATTTATATTATAACATTAAATACCCAAAAGGATCCCTTTAAACAGGAGCTTCAGATGATACATATTCAGAATACTCTATGTCAAAAAAGTATATCCAATCCCACCTCTGTGAAAAATTCTTAATTATTTCAGAATTTTTCTGTTGCTATGGTTGTTGTCATCATTCAGTTTGATTAAATAAATGTCACTAAAGAGTTCAAACCAAATGTATTTGGTATTTTGATATTTTTCTTACACATGCAATAGTCATATAGCCTTTCTCCCTAATTAAAATTAAACTTGGTTTAACTAGGGTCTCTCACAAGACTTAAAAGATAAGCATATGGGTGTGATCATCTAACTTCAAGAAACAAAAATCTGATTTACAAAACAGTTAAAGACACAAGTTATATAACTACAAGATACTCTTTATAGAAATAGATTTAAATAAGGAAAGAGATGTTCACTGTTCATGATTGGTGATACTACAGAAATTTAAATATGTACTGCCATCTAAGCAAACAAAAAGGCTACTCTATTAAACCAAGACCAAAAATTGCAAATGGAACAAAAAGGCAAAACATTTAAAGAGAAATGATGAATAGCAGGACTTTTTTTTTTTAAACAGAGCATTATCAGAGCTCAATCTATATACTATAATCATCAAAAGCTATTTTATATTGGTCAAAAAAGAAAAAAGTTAATCAATGGAACAGATCAGGTAAAAAAGACCCTGAAGGAATTGGCTATAGCAACCTGGCATTTAGCAAATCCAAGGATGCCAATTCTTCTAGTTAACAAAAAATAATTGGGGGGGGGAGAAAGAGGGGTTGGAAGAAATTAGATTTAGACCAAAATCTTAAAACCAAATACCAGTACTTTAAAACATAAATGAATACATAACCTAAAAGATCTTGATCACTGAAAAAAATTAAAGAGAATGGAAAGAGGTACCTCATACAACTATGGCTAAGGAGAGAAATTTTAACATGCGAGATGATAAAACAGACCATTTTGATTACAAAAAAAATTGAAAGTTTTTCCACAAATAAAATCAATGCAGGTAGGATCAGAAAAGAAATTATTAATTGGAGGGAGAATAGTTACAGCAAATATTTCAGACAAAAATATTATGTCCAAAATTAAACAGGGAATTGATACAAATATACAAGAACAAGAGCCATTCCCCAATAGAAAAGTGGTAAGAAAGGATACGAATAGGCAGTCTGCATTTCTCCTTTTGAAAACTATCAATGACAATGTGAAACAATATTCCCAATATTGGATAACAATAAAAATGAAAATTTAAACAATTCTGAGGTAACTCCTCACAGCCATCATATTAGCAAGGTTGACAAAAAATAAAAATGATAAATATTAAAGGGGATGTGGGAAGAGAAGTACACTTATGAACTGGTCCAACTACAGGTATTTTAGGAAAAAATTTGGATTTTTACTTAACTATATATACTCTTTGAACCAGGGATATACTGAGCATATATTTCAAAAAAGTCAAATAGAGAAAGATCCCATATATCTAAAAAAATTTTAGTAGTAAAGATTGACTATAGAGGCAGAATGAGGTACACATTTACAAGCATTCTTTTTTGTTACCTGTTTGTCTATCTCTATTTATAAAGGAAAGTTCCACTATGAAGTGAGAGGAAAACATTGGGAAACGATAAAAAAAAAAAAAAGAGAGGAGTAACTTCATTTTAAAGAAAATAATTAGTAAGAGATAACTTATATTACAAAAAGAAGTTTTTGCAAAGCCACTAATCAACACTAAAATTAATCCTAAAATAATGAGTTTTCTATAGCAGCTAGACTAATGAGGAAAATAAGTACCATAATTCCCCTTGGTAACCTATTCCAGTTGTGTAAGTCACTTAAACTGAGTTTGGAATTTCTCAACATTAAAATAACCATACCCTACACCTCAACAAGTAATTTCTAAGCAACGAACTAAATAAATATGAGTTAATATTTCAATAGTAATTACTTACATTATTCTTTTAGTGAACTTCCCTGATATATTTACAATATGGTATGACTTACAGGCAACTACCATAGTACATATTTCTTGTGCAAAAACAAGTGATTTATGATTCTCACATAAGAGCAGATTTGACAGACATGAGAAAAGGAAAATGTTACTCAATGAAGTGAAATTTACTTTTCAATATCCTATATCAAGAACCAGCTTGATGAAAATTAAAGGGACAAATAAAAGGTCTCATACCTGGGTTTTAAGGATATGCTAACAATATTGCACATTTAAAAATCTGGAATGTTTAATGGGCCAAAAGCTCAATAATAATTTTTAAAAATCTTTACACCTTTACACCTTTTATATCCTTTGCTATCTTTTTTCATGCTGGCCACCCCTCTAGTTTAGACCCCCTTATTCCCTGTAATGTGAATTATAGCAATAAACTCTATTCCTAAACTGAATATAGCACTCCTAATCAATAAGCTTTAGTTAACAGCCATACAAAATCCCAACAACCTTATTTTGCATTGCTTACTCATACACTCTTGCATTTAGGCAATTTTTCAGGTCTATGTTTTTTAGAAATAACAGTCCATCTCCTAACCTTTCTTCACCTCAGCTTCTTAGAATCCCTAATTTCTTTCAGAGATCAGCTCAAAAGTCATCTCCTATATGAAACCCTCTGGATTTCCTCAACTGCTAGTACCTATCCCTCACTCCACCAAAATTACCTTGAATTTACTTTATGTATATATTTACTTGTATGTGCATGATGCTTTTTTCCCCAGAGAATGAAAGCTCCTTGAAGGCAGTGACTTTCCTTTTTTCATCCTCAGAACCTAACACCCTGACAAGCACATCATAGTCTTTAGTAAATTCCTAATAGAGCAATTAAAGAAGAGTGAAATATAATAGCATTCTGGAGTCCAATTGTGGGAGCTACATTTAAGAAGGTCAGAGACCATATGGCCTATATGCTAAGAATTGTGGAGAGAGGAGATGAGCTTAAAATCATGCTATAGAAGCTTGACCTGGGGGATCTAATTTGGAGGACAATTTTGGGGAAAACATCACTCTTCCCTTGCCTCCCCAATCTCAAATTACCTGAAGAGTTATCATATAAAAGAGGGATTAGATGTATTTCTTTTTGCCTCCAGAGACAAAACTAGATACACTGGTTGAGAGGCAGATTTTGCATAAATGAAAAACAATTAGATCTGTCCAAATGTGAAAAAGGTTGTCTTTGAAGATAGGGAAATATCCCTCTCAAACCTCTGCTACAGATTTCATATAATTTTATAGTTAGAGCTGCAAGAAACATTAAGAGATAATCTAATCCAAAACTTTCATTTTATAAATGAAGAATATTGAAGAAGCATTTTTAGTCTTAGGGTACAAAAACTAAGGGAAAAACTCAGATGCTGAAGATAGGATGAAATGGTCAAAACAAATTTGTCTAAAGTCCAGAGTTGAAATAAATGACTTGCCCAGGGAATTACAGAGAAAGTGAGAAATGCTGATATTCAAAGCCTAATTTTCTGATATGATCAAAAGTCTTCTGATTCCAAATTCAATATTCTTTCCTCTACATATATATATTAAATATCACAGAAAAAGCACATCTAATGATATCAAAGTTTCTCTTTAAAATAATGTTAGAAAAGCAGTGCACCTTTTGCTTTAGTCAACTTTACTTCTTTAAATTTGAGTTACCAATAATTATATAAGGAACAGAGTGGCAGCCACTTATTGTCTTTGTCCATTGGAAATAAAACTAATAGGCTAATTTAAATTGTAGCACAATTGATTTAAGCCAGATATAAAAAAGGACTATTTTACAGCTGATACTTTATAGCATTAGAGTAGGTAAAATTGTCACATTTCCTCTCCAGGAAAACTCAAAGATTTCGGTAGCTGTTTTAATGTTGATAGAAAGTAAGTCAAGCTGGTGTAAGAAGCATTTTTAGTCTTAGGGTACAAAAACTAAGGAAAAAACTCAGATGCTAAAGATAGGATGAAATGGTCAAAACAAATTTGTCTAAGAACAGAACTAAGTATGTTAAAAATATCTTGCCCCACTACATTTTATCACCCCTCCAAACTTTTTTTTCTGCTGATATCCCCCCATACTCAAAGGCTTCATTCCCTTTCTCTGTCATTCCCATAGTAAAGCCAAGGGCAAGTTTTGCTGATTCTATCTCTATAGCCTCTTCAACCATGACCTCCTCTGTACTCTCACAAGAACTACCCTAACTGAAGCATGTAATACCTCTAGTCTGGACTATTGTCAATAGCCTTCTAAACTGCTCTGCTTTGTGTCCCCCCCCCTTTCTGATCTATCCTCCATAAAATTGCCAAAATTCTCTTCCAAAACACAACTCTATACCACTTCAGAGTTCACAAATCTTCAATAGCTCCCCAACTGACAAAAACTGAATCCTCATTCTGGTCTTCAAGACCCTCAAACAATGTCTCCAACTCACTTTTCTTCCAGTTTATTTCATATTACTTCCATTTTGGCTCCAACTAAACCAAACTACTACCTTTTCCCCAAACTTGGCAAACCAGTTCCTGTGCAAGTTCCTTCCTACCCTTTCAGAAGAAAGCCGTTTCTCCCTTTTTGCCTCTCAAAATCATTATCATTTTCTAAGGGTCTGCACAAGTGTCATATCCATAAAACTTTACACGATTCTCTACCATCACCACTATCCAATGTTGACCTTAGATTTACTTCTAATGTGTAGATGTTGTTACTCTACAGAACACTGACAGAAAAAAAATGACAAATACAAAGAACTTGGAGAAACCTGGGAAAGTTGGTATAACTGATGCAGAATTAACAGAACAATTTACACTACCATCCCAGTAAGGCAAATAATTGGAAAAAATTCAAAATTTACCAATGCAGAATCTAAATGTGACTTCAGAGGACTAATAGTGAATCTGGCCTCTTGGCAAATAGGATGAAGCATATATTTTCAAATATGAACAATGAATTGATTTTTTATATTTCCTAACTATATTCATTTTACAAATGAGAATTTGTCTAATGGTAGAAGCATGGAAAAAGGACAATAATGAGGAGGAAGGGAAGAAGAGGGGGGAGGGGAGCAACACCAAAATTTTAAAAAGAAAACTTTTTTTTTTAAGTTTCTAAAATTATAGATTGGCATCTTGGTGCAAGGGGAAGAAAATAGTAGAAAATAGTAGGCCTGAAACTCAGAAGACTCAGATAACTAGTACTATCACTATTAACTAGCTTGTTGATCCTGGGCAAATCTCATTTTCAGATCAGTGCATATTTTGTAAAATATAGTGAATGGATTAAATTTCTAAGTTCCTTCCCCAACTCTGAAATTGTATGACTCTATACACTATTTGTGTCATACTATGCTGTTCACTGGGGTGTTAAAGAATGCTATCATAGAGCCTCAGAAATTTTAATCAGCTGATTAACCACTTTTGTAAACTTTAATGGACTCCCCTAGAATGCATCACTAGGAAGAATTAAATTCTGTACTGGTATTAAGGAATACAGCAAGAATAAGCCCTGATTCGGTCTTCTGACTTGGAGCCAATGCACAGTATTGACTCCAAGACAGAAGGTAAGGGTTTAATTAAAAAAAGGGAGGAGGGAGGGGAGGCAGCTGGGTAGCTCAGTGGAATGAGAGTCAGGCCTAGAGATGGGAGGTCCTAGGTTCAAATCTGACTTCAAGACACTTCCCAGCTGTGTGACCCTGGGCAAGTCACTTGACCCCCACAGCCTACCCTTACCACTCTTCTGACTTGGAGCCAATACACAGCATTGTGTATTGTAACTTGGTTAAACTATTTTAATCACTTATTTTTTCAAACAAATTTTAAAAAAATTCCCCATTACCCTCAACAAAACTGCACAAAAGTTCATGATATATGGTATGCTGTATGTAAAACACTTAAAAAAGGCTGAAGATTAGCTACTGAATACTTTTCCTTTTGACTTATGTTTCAATCATGTTTAAGAAATACAGACAAATCAAAAAAATTTAAGTACAAGAATTATGTTCTGACTATACTACATTTAAGATACATTTAAGTCTGACTCCTTCAGACCTCTGTTTGGTCTATGAAATTAAAAACTGTCTTTTTAGTAGGTAAGCTAACAATATTCCAAATGAAAACTAGTTCTAAATTTTAGGAAAAGCCTATTTGACAATCTATTTAAAAAACTACCAAATCTCAATTATATACACTTATAATGAGAACATTACTGTGAAAGTCAAACAATCTTAAACAATTGGGTCAAGGGTATAGGAAAATGGCCCATGACCCCCAAACTAGCCATGTGATGCACAGGGAAAACAAATACAAAAATACACAAAAATTCTTAAACCCAGGTCTTTCCTCCCTAGTTACTTCATTCACTTGTGATAATTACATTATTGACATCTGCTCAAGTACTCTATTGTTTGGGACTTACAAATACTGACTCCAAACTTCCCCTGACAACAAAGGCCCATCTTTTGCAATACATATGATTTATCAGTGTTCCTTTATAGCGTCAACCTTTAACACCAGATACTCTAGACAACTAAAGATAAGCTGAAACACAAGGGAAATGAACAGGCATAGTGATGTATGTGGGTAAGCTACAACATATAACTAGCAACTCCAAAGAAGAAGAGTAAGAATGTCATAAAATAATTCTATTACAGGAGATAGACTAAAAGATTGGAATGGGATAGACCTCTACTAAGATTAAATCAAAGAATATGGGTAAGCCACCTGTGAACTTTTAGAAGGACAATGGACCATATAAAATGTCTAGGTATGGAGGGCTGGCAATCACTGGAGGAGCTCTCAAATCAATGGAGTCACAAATCTATTTGAGTATTAACTATATATTTCAAATAATCAATATATGTAAGTTTCTGGAGATGAAGCACTCTTTCTTTGTATCTTACTCAATAGTTAACAAATGTTTGTTGAATTAGTATGAAAAATGAGATTTACCAAAGTATTTTATTTACAACAGGCTTTCTTGGATCAGAATCTTAAAGAGTTGGAAGAGAAAGAAGTAATCAAGACTAACTCATACCTAAGTAGGAAATGCTCTCTGTAAACACCTCTAACAAGTATCTTCCAGCTTCCATTTAAAGACTTCTAGTGATGGGAAAAGGTGCCCCTTCTTGAAGTATTCCCTTATATTGAATTTTAACTTACCTCTACAAAATTTCTATTGCTTGTTCCTTCCCTCTGAGGCCCCCCCCCCAAAAAAAATCTAATCCCTCTTCCATATTGTGTAAATGGAATTAGTACCTAAAATTTTCCCTCTTACAATATGACAATCCCTGAAGAGAATTATAACTATGACCCTGTAAGTTTTTTGGATGTTGGCTCACACTTTTGACTCATACAGAGACTGCTTTCCAGAAAACCCTCATGCCACATGTCTTTTTAAAATTTCATGAACTATTTGTCCCTGCTGTTTCCTTCATCCTGTCCTGCTTCCATAACTTCTCTACCTGAATGACTGCTACTAGTATCACAAATTCAATTATGTCCAAAACTCGATGATCATTTTTTCCACTATGCCTAGCCCTCCTTCCAACTTACTATTTTCTCTGTAGTACCAGTCTCATGTTTTCCATGTTAATCTTGGGATTAGTCTTAATTGTTCCCTTCTAACTTCCAATTAATTACCAAATTCTATTGATTCTACCTCAGGAATCTCTGTCATCACTTCTTTTCAATTACCACTACTGTTCCTCATTTCATTACCACCATTCTAGACAAGTGAAGTAGCCTAAAAGGTCATCTCATCATCAATCTCTTCCCCCCTCCAAACTTATATTGCCATCAGACTGATCTTTTTGGAAATTATGATCATGTTACTTCAATATTGTGAAAGTCCCGGTTGTCAGGGACATCTATGAAGTTAGTATCTTCTACTCCAATATGCTTCCCAAGCTTTATATAAAACTAGACTAATGTGTAAGCTACACAATATAAGGTGGACAATACTGTGAAACATTTAAAGATGAGGCACTTCCATGTAGCAATTATCTGCCTCATTGTCACTCTGAAAGTCTCAAAAAAATAAAATGGTCAGTCTATCTATAAATCAAAGTCTTCCATGACTCCCTATTGTTCATCACATAAGAGTTCCAACTTCATTAGTTGGCATTCAAGACCTTCCTTAAAATCTGGATCCACTGATGCTGCTGCCTCAGTGGATAGAGAACCAGGCCTGGGCATAGGAGGTCCTTGGTTCAAATCTGGCCTCAGACATTTCCTCCTTGTGTGAGCCTGGACAAGCCATTTATCTCCAATTGCCTAGCCCTTACCTCTCTTCTCCTTCAAACAGTTACTTAGTATCAATTCTAAGACAGAATCTGGCTCTACCCTTACTTTTCAAGTTTGATTCATGTTATTACCATCCATCTACACTGTTAAATCCAGTGATTCTTAACCTAGGCTGCACGAAAATGTTTTTGGTTTTTTTTTTTAATGTTTTGTTAATTATTTCCTATTTTGCTTCCTTTTCAATACAATATATTTTACCTTATGACTTAAAAGTATTAATTATTCTGAGGGTCTATAGGTTTCATTCACCAGACTACCAAAGGGGTCCTTAGTTACACAATAAAGGTTAAAAACCTCGGTCCTAGTCAAATGCCTCCTTTCTGATCCTCAAACTTGCCCTGCACTCTCAAAGCTTCATGTCTTTCCATTTACACTATGTTCTTCCCTTTTCAGAAATGCTCTCCTTCCACTTGTAAAGTAGTATATAAAAATCCTTTTTACACATATCTTTAGAGAAACAAATCTATAACTTGTGTGGCACTTTTGGAACTAAAATGAAAAACTATTAAAAATAGCCTACTACTACAGCTAGCCCTTTTTTCTCAAGACTTCTCCCCTCTATATCTATTTCTGAAATATATTTCACTATTTCACAACAGTATGGTATTAAGTTGGTCTAATAAGTTCCATACTCCTTCCTGAAAAAAAGGTGGGCCAAGGCTTTTGGAGAATAAAAATGTATAAGACCTGACAAAATATACTGCAAAACATATAGCTTTTAAGTTAAAAAATTTATAACTGGAAAGGATCTTAAAGGTCATCTTGTCCAACTATTTCATTTTACAGATGAGGAAACTTAAGTCCCATGAGTTAAATGGCTTGCTCAAGTTCCCACAGGTGGTAAATGTCAGAACCAGGAGTCCAATCCAGGTCCTCTGATAGCAAATCCAGCATCCTTTAGAGATTAAACAATGTTGCCTCCTTAAAGTCCAAAGTAGTTCTTCAACATGTAATTTAGATTCTCCATCTGTTTCATGCTGTTCCCCCTTTTGTCACTTCATAATTAATTAGAACTTCTACCTTCAAAATTTAGTTAAAGTCCTACTTTTCTCCAAGAAACCTTCATTACCAACTCCTCGGTTATGGGGTCAGAGCAGGAATAACAGGTGGATAACCAGTGTTCTACCCAAGATTCTCTTCCCATCCAAAATAACCTGGGCTTTTGTCTATAAGCATTGCCTGTAAGATAGTACTTTGTTTTACAACTTTCTAATGTATTTATGTAATATTCCTCAACTGTAAGCTCCATGAGGGAAAAGACTATTGGATCTAAACTTTTTTTTAATCACTACCTATTGCAAATCCTTAATCTTTTTAAATAAATGAGCAGATTTTTTCATTTGGCCCTCACCTTATTCTGTCTCTTAGTATTATTTTTTTAGATGCTCATCTATGCTTGTAAATGAACCTGCTTGCAGAGAATAGCTTGTGCTTCTTTGTATATTCTACAGAACCTGGTGCAATGCTTTACATACAGCAGGATTTTAATGAATGCTAATTGATGCTACTAAAATGTTAGATTTGATTCTACACTAAAAAGGGATTAAAACTGATAGTGAAGAAGACCAAGATTATCTTCCTAAATTCAAAGTCATTGTAAAAGTTCTCTAGATTAGCTTGTCTCCTATTCTCAGATTCACAAAATATCAGAGCAATTGACCTTCAAGATTACACAGGCCTTGAGGATGAAGTCTTGTACCCACTGTTATATAGCTAACCAATACAAGAATAAGAGCCAGGACTCAAATTCAGGTTTTTTAACTCCAAACTTAGTGATCTTTCTAATAAAGAGTCCCCTTGCTCATGAAGCTTTCAAGTTCTTTCAGACAAAATTACTCAATATCCCCACCATTTTTCCAAATATAAATGTTCAATCTCTAAAACTTCACCTAAAGCTTATAATACACTCCTTACTCCAAGTTAGCCCCAATTCCCCCAATACACACATTAGATGCTTTTTCCAACTGTAAGAATGGTAATGGTAGTTCTCTCCAATTCACAGCCCTAGGTCTTTCTTCACTCCATCTCAAAAAATATATTTACCCTTTTGTTGGTGGATTCCAGTTTATTTTTTTAATAGTTGTTTATTTTTTTTTAATAAATATCCCTAACATCTTTGTCCATATCATTATTGCTGTGTCTCAAATTATTAGCTACTAGATAGAAAGGCTGTGTATGTTTAAGTTGCATTATAATAATATGTTATACACAACCCCACAGGAATAATATTAACTATGTCATTTAAGGTTTAAATGAAGGAAAAGAATAAATTAAATGAAATTAAATTTGGGTTATCTGCATTATTTATTAATAACATAATTAGTTTTGAATTTTCTTTTTTAATCTTCACAAAACACAGAAATCGTATTCATTTGTTCCTAGAGTTGGGCATAAAAAGGAAAAAAATTTTAAAAAGTAAAAATCTTTTTTCTGAGGAATTTTGCTGGGATTAGCATTATGTAGCTGAAAACATTTGGGTGTTTATATATGGAAAACTCTTTATGGCAGCTGTATTAACAGTTTATGCCCCTTTATACAATCAAGGCTTAAAGCAAACTAAAATACCACCAAAGCAAAAATCTGCTATTAACAGTTTGCATTAATGTTACTCAATTTGAGGGCACAATATTCCAAAGTTGATGTCTTTTTTGTTTTCCATTTAAAGACTTCATGTTCACATAGCAAAATTAAAAAGAAAAGAGGAAAAGATTCTACCTTAAGATTCATAAAAACATATCAAAGTCATCTACACCCTGCTTTTCTGTAAAGAAATGATTAAATTATGGTTTTCATGTTTCTTACAAGAAAAAAAAACAAAGGAAATAAAGATTTAGTATCAAAATAAACTCCAAGTCAATCAACTCGAAAATTTTATTAGCTAATTACTTGCGCCATTTCTCCCACTGGTTTATGTTTCTTTCCTTTAACTATTCAAGAACCTGTGCAAAAGAGCATTTGTCAAATTTCAATATTAGCAATATTAAATATTACATGCTATTTGAAAAAACTGGTTGGGGGATGGGGTACAAAAACAAAGAGGCAAGCTAAAGTTTTTGTTGCAAAGTATGCAGTTGTCTATGTTGTGTTAAAAGTTACATCAGATAACAAGTGTTTTCACAAACTGTTTCATTTCAGAGTGTATGTCTATAGGCATTTCTGCAACAACATAATTTAATTTAGTTTCACTTATAAAGTGATTTTCAGATGTTACTACTGAGATGAAAAGGTTTCATTTGAGAAAAATGTACTTATACTAGTAACTACAAGACAAATTTTTATTGTACAAAGAGATTTTCAAAAAGAGGAAATATGAAGTGTTCTCAGTTCAAACCTGTTAATGGGGAATATGGTAATGAGCACAGGTTAAAAAAAAAAAAGCAATGACAAAAAAATCTGAAGATATTATTACTTAAGGAAGCCTTCAAAGTTGTCCTAATGTTCTAAACATGGTTTTACGATGAGATATTCTGAATCACAATTAATTTTTCTCCAAGTTCTATTAAATTTAAACAGATGGCTACTTTGTTTTTAAAATAACCGAAATTAAAATCAAAGATGAAGCTTAATTCTTAAATGAGCATTTGGGCTTGCATAAATTTATTTAAAACTATCCCTAAGAGTTAGAAATATAAAATTAAATATATAATAACTTTTATGATATATTACTATTAAAGTTTTGGGTTTAGGGCAGTTGAAAGATGTAAGTGGATAGTTTCCAAAGTAACAATATTATCCCAGAAACAAGTTTGAATTTTTAAGGATTAAATGATCACTGTAGACTGCATGGCATAAAAAGTTTCTGAATTTCAATGGCTTAAAAGTGTAATTCCAACTATGAGATGATGTTGCTGCCTTGTAGATTCAGAAAATATTTCTAATATCAATCTTTCAACTTCGATATTTCTTTCCTTTAACAAGATGCAGTCCTGCCACTCACAGGTTTCAACACTCCGCAGCAGATACACTCATCTGATATCACCACACAAAATAAACACACTGCACCTTACTTTTTTTTTTCCTCCTTGGAAAAGTCATTTAGTTTCGAGAGACCCGTGCAAAGCTGTATCCTAGCAAATCAATCTGTATTGAAGTACCTTTTTCACTGCTTTCAACTTAACTCTCTTCCTTCAAACTGGGAAGAATTTTTCGAGATGATCAAGGTAAAGGTGGAACAAGAGTAAGTGAAGGTTTACTGGGAACAATTTTACGTGAAATCCCCTTGCAATATCTAACCAGATAAGAGGGTTCACTTCTCTTCGGAACCCCACCACCTCGGCCATCATTAACAACCCATTTATCAAGAGAAGATCCCAAAGCCTTTCGAGGAAGAAGCCCCCTCCCCCCCCCCCCCCCCCCGCTTCATCTGTGATCTGAAATGGCTACTCACCTTTGGCGTGGAAAGTGACAGGTAATTCAAAACAGGGTCCACCGATACTAAGTCTACCAACCTTACTGCAGGCTGGGCCTTCTCCCAATTCCCTGAAACCTACATTACATCTCGACCCTCAGAGACTCCCAGGACACTTTGCTTCGATCATATTCACTTCTTTCCCCTTCCCCTCCAACACTCCAACCCTTTACATTTTCAACCATCTCCCTCCGCCCCTTTACAGTCAACTACCCCCACCCCCAAAAAAGGCCCCCCGGTCCTCACCTGTATTGTCACTGGTTGAGAACCCAGGCGAGTTGAGTTTGGCTCGTTTGGGGTTGGGCGGTCCGTCCAGCAAGTTCTCAGCCATTTTAGCCGGCTCTCGAAAACAGCCCCGCGGGTGGGGGTAGGAGCTGCGAAGGGTCCGGGGCAATCAGGAGACAATCCGGAGCGAGGGGGGGGTG